>NC_088227.1:37788896-37928896 GCF_036934945.1 Oncorhynchus masou masou | reverse complement strand
CCTTGCCTTATAATGCCAAAAAGCCCCAGCTGTCTGCTCTCTGCTTCCAAGTGTCAGGTTTCAGACCCTACATTTGCATAAGAAGTGACGCGTCACATTTTCTGGCCTATCCAGACAAAGAATCGATTATCTCGTCCTCTGAGCGAGTGAGCTGAGCTTGGGAGAAGGAAAATGAACGGTGACAGTCAAACGAATCCAGCCGTTGTGGTTTCATCTCAGTGTGATATGCTCAGCCAGATTTACCTCTTATCTAAATCATTTTGTAGAATTAAAACAAGACCACTTTGTCAGAGTCAGAGAGAGACAAAATCACTTCGTGCTTAAAGCTGAAGTTGTAACGCAGACTCTTCCTGCAAACATTGAATGGACCCACTCCAAGTCACATACCGCCCAAACAAATCCACAGATGAGACCATCTCTATTCCACTCCACACTGTCCTTTCCCACCTGGACAAAAGCAACACCTATGTGAGAATGCTATTCATTGACAACAGCTCAGCATTCAACACCATAGCGCCCTCAAAGCTCATCACTAAGCTAAGGACCCTGGGACTAAACACCTCCCTCTGTAACTGGATTCCCGACTTCCTGACAGGCTGCCCCCAGGTGGTGGGGGTAGGCAACAACACATCCCCCATGTGGAACCTCAACACGGGGCCCCTTCGCGGTGCGTGCTCAGTCCCCTCCTGTACTCCCTGTTCACCCACGGCCGCGCACGACTCCAACACCATTAAGTTTGCAGAAGACGGTGGTGGGCCTGATCGCCAATGACGATGAGACAGCCTATAGGGAGGTCAGAGACCTGACAGTGCGGTGCCAGGACAACAACCTCTCCCTCAACCTCAGCAATACAAAGTCGCTGATCGTGGACACCAGGAAACGGAGGGCCGAACACGCCCTCAAATAAAATCAAAAAGGCTGTAGTGGAGCAGGTCGAGAGCTTCCAGTTCCTCAATGTCCACACCAATAAGGAGATATTAGGGTCCCCACACAGCAACCCAGTCTTGAAGAGGAAACAACAACAACCCTCATGAGGCTGAACACATTAGGCAATGGGCCCTCAGATCCTCAAAGGTCTACAGCTGTACCACAGAGAGCGTCTTGACCTGCTGCATCACTGGCAAGTACGGCAACAGCCTGGCCTCCAACCACAAGCCACTACAGAGGATAGTGCAAAGTACACAGGAGTTAAAATCCATTCCTGTCCAGTCTTTCCTGATCACACAACCATTCTATAACCCCGGAACATTCCTGTCCCTTCCAGATAAAAAGAATCACTCCGGCCCCGTGCTCATTGTTGCACAGAGAAAGATGTAGACCATTGTGTTTGATGAGGAAGTATTGAAAATAATTTCAGAAATGTAAAATGCGACTGTGATATGTGGTCGTCTTTCCTATATCTTAGTTAAATGCACTGACTGTAGGCCTACGTCTCTGTGGATAAGAGCGTATTCTAAATGACAAATGTAGATTGGTTAAGAATGAAAGATGAGGACAGACACCCCCAACAGGACTGTCTGCTCAGCACTGCAGAAATCTGCAGCCAACAGCGGATCACACATTATCACATCATACAAGCTGAGTGGCAGGACTGCGGAAGTCAATCTATGTTTAGTTCCCTCTTCCCCTCAGACAGCAGGGGTTTGGTTAAATAAACAAACTACTGGGCCTGATGGGAAAGTTGTTAGGAGCAGAACAACGATGCTGCTTCAGGCTGCTTGTCCCTCTCTCTGGTTGGCAGCCTATTTGATTAAACCACCGCCTTTTTAACAAGCCGTGTTCTGGTTCCTTTCCTGTTACAGACGACTGCATCAAATGTAGATAAAACGTCGCTCATTCTTTGGCTCTAATGTTAATGATGGGTCCTTGGCAACAGCGTTTCAGCTCCTCTACTGAAGGCTTCCTCATTTAGCCTACTGATGCAGGGTGGTATCTGAGGTATCCTAGTGATGGCGCCAACTGGAGAGAGGAGCGAGTGTGAGCTGATGGAAGAGGTCAGGAATCCCGTGGGACCCCCTGTACATACTCCCTGTATACAGCCATGTTATATTATATACTTCCTGTATACAGCCATGTTATATTATATACTCCCTGTATACAGCCATGTTATATTATATACTCCCTGTATACAGCCATGTTATATTATATACTCCCTGTATACAGCCATGTTATATTATATACTCCCTGTATACAGCCATGTTATATTCTACTCCCTGTATACAGCCATATTATATTATATACTCCCTGTATACAGCCATGTTATATTATATACTCCCTGTATACAGCCATGTTATATTATATACTCCCTGTATACAGCCATGTTATATTATATACTCCCTGTATACAGCCATGTTATATTATATACTCCCTGTATACAGCCATGTTATATTATATACTCCCTGTATACAGCCATGTTATATTATATACTCCCTGTATACAGCCATGTTATATTCTACTCCCTGTATACAGCCATATTATATTATATACTCCCTGTATACAGCCATGTTATATTATATACTCCCTGTATACAGCCATGTTATATTATATACTCCCAGTATACAGCCATGTTATATTATATACTCCCTGTATACAGCCATGTTATGTTATATACTCCCTGTATACAGCCATGTTATATTATATACTCCCTGTATACAGCCATGTTATATTATATACTCCCTGTATACAGCCATGTTATATTATATACTCCCTGTATACAGTCATGTTATATTATATACTCCCTGTATACAGCCATGTTATATTATATACTCCCAGTATACAGCCATGTTATATTATATACTCCCTGTATACAGCCATGTTATATTATATACTCCCTGTATACAGCCATGTTATATTATATACTCCCTGTATACAGCCATGTTATATTATATACTCCCTGTATACAGCCATGTTATATTCTACTCCCAGTATACAGCCATGTTATATTCTACTCCCAGTATACAGCCATTTTATATTATATACTCCCTGTATACAGCCATGTTATATTATATACTCCATGTTTACAGCCATGTTATATTATATACTCCCTGTATACAGCCATGTTATATTATATACTCCCTGTATACAGCCATGTTATATTATATACTCCCTGTATACAGCCATGTTATATTATATACTCCCTGTATACAGCCATGTTATATTATATACTCCCTGTATACAGCCATGTTATATTATATACTCGCTGTTTACAACCATGTTATATTATATACTCCCTGTATACAGCCATGTTATATTATATACTCCCTGTATACAGCCATGTTATATTATATACTCCCTGTATACATCCATGTTATATTCTACTCCCTGTATACAGCCATGTTATATTATATACTCCCTGTATACAGCCATGTTATATTATATACTCCCTGTATACAGCCATGTTATATTATATACTCCCTGTATACAGCCATGTTATATTATATACTCCCTGTATACAGCCATGTTATATTATCTACTCCCTGTATACAGCCATGTTATATTATATACTCCCTGTATACAGCCATGTTATATTATATACTCCCTGTATACAGCCATATTATATTATATACTCCCTGTATATAGCCATATTATATTATATACTCCCTGTATACAGCCATGTTATATTATATACTCCCTGTCTACAGCCATGTTATATTATATACTCCCTGTCTACAGCCATGTTATATTATATACTCCCTGTATACAGCCATGTTATATTATATACTCCCTGTATACAGCCATGTTATATTATATACTCGCTGTTTACAACCATGTTATATTATATACTCCCTGTATACAGCCATGTTATATTATATACTCCCTGTATACAGCCATGTTATATTATATACTCCCTGTATACATCCATGTTATATTCTACTCCCTGTATACAGCCATGTTATATTATATACTCCCTGTATACAGCCATGTTATATTATATACTCCCTGTATACAGCCATGTTATATTATATACTCCCTGTATACAGCCATGTTATATTATCTACTCCCTGTATACAGCCATGTTATATTATATACTCCCTGTATACAGCCATGTTATATTATATACTCCCTGTATACAGCCATATTATATTATATACTCCCTGTATATAGCCATATTATATTATATACTCCCTGTATACAGCCATGTTATATTATATACTCCCTGTCTACAGCCATGTTATATTATATACTCCCTGTCTACAGCCATGTTATATTATATACTCCCTGTATACAGCCATGTTATATTATATACTCCCTGTATACAGCCATGTTATATTATATACTCCCTGTAAAACAGCCATGTTACATGAACTTAATATTTATATTCGTTATTCACTGTGTATTTATTGCTTGTGTCACTATTTCTCTGTTTTAATGTATCTTTAAATGTACATTGTTAGATAAGGACGCGTAAGTAACCTGTTGTTTACGAAGCACATGGGAGAAATAAATATATATTTTTATCCCTACCTTTCCAGCCAGAGCCGGAATGTTCATGGAGTTGGTCGCGAAGCCCATCCCAAAGGCCATAGATGACTCCACCCCCAGGAACCTAGCAACCAGCTGTTCCAACTCCTCATGGAGGTCCAGGTTACCTGGACACAGCAGGAACAGAAAGATGGAAACAAAAAGGATGTCTTACTTTAACAAGTGTTCATGTCAACATAAAGCTTGCATGACATCAATACAGATGTACTAAAACTCACTGGGATCCAGCTCAGTTACAGTGATGCTCTAAATCAACAACACTATCCATTTTTAACTCAATACAACACAAAAATGCACTACCTCAGAACAACAGCTTCCTGCACATAAAGGCCTGACATAAACGACGCATGGAGGACGACTTGACTAGAATGTTAACGTCCAACATGTCGTTCTACTCTGTGCTCTGTCATTGTGGGATACATGACAACAGAGGACTTTTGATTCCTTGTTTCCTTTAAAAATGACAAAACTACTAAAGTAGATGGCACAACCAAGCCCAGCAACAGAATGAGTGGGCCAGTTTGTCCCCAGAAGGTTGTCTGCAGTGGATATTTTACCAACGTTGTGTATCAGCGCTTCCTTTTAAATAACATTAGCCCTTTAGAAGATACGTTTACCCAAGCGAGGTAACAGTCACGCGTGCCTACATTTTAGGTACTGGTGGTACCGGGAATCGAACCCACTATCCTGGCGTTGTAAGCAACATGCTCTACCTGCGGTCCACAGAATGTTTTAAAAACAAAACGGCCCTCGTCCCCAACAAGGTGATTATATCCATGTCTTACCCATCTCATAGCGGGTGCTACCCACTCCAACGCCATAGTGGTGGGTGGACTCTGTGGCAGCGTCGGCACACCTCCCAGTGTTCTCAGCAAAGCCCAGGTAGTTATATGAACCCATGTTGATCACGTCTTTCACCAGCTTGCCTGTGTGTCTGGGTAGAAAGACAACTCTGACGAGACAGAACTACTGTTGGGTTGGAGGAGGTCTGATCTTACATTGTCTTGTATTTTAAAACCTTCTGATAACGCTACACACACACCAAACCAAGGCTTCTGTTTTTTGGGGGTTTTATACTGTACTTGTGAGTTTTGACAAGCGGCAAGAGTAGCTATCGTGTTGACAACAACATCAGGTTTTGTTTTTAACTTGTTCTTGACGGGTTCCCTAACACTTACATGCAGGTGTGACAACAGCATATCATGCTGAGCAAAGAGTGAATGAGGTTAACCATTACCACACAACGATACGTGACAGATATTGTCTGTTGGTTTCTACACATCACGTTCGTCCCCAGATAGACTTCCCTCTCTTATCATTGTAAGTAGGGCAATGACCTGTAGGTGATAGAGGGGGCATGAAAGACTCTTCATTGACATTTGGGACGGCAGCGTAGCCTAGTGGTTAGAGCGTTGGACTAGAAACTGAAAGGTTGCAAGTTCGAATGTCATTCTACCCCTGAACAAGGCATTTAACCCACAGTTCCTAGGCCATCATTCTAGTTCTCACAAACCCATCTACTCCCTGTAAAAGCCATGGCTAGTTCTCACACTGACCCATCTACTCCCTGTAAAAGCCATGGCTAGTTCTCACACAGATCCATCTACTCCCTGTAAAAGCCATGGCTAGTTCTCACACAGACCCATCTACACCCTGAAAAAGCCATGGCTAGTTCTCACACAGATCCATCTACACCCTGAAAAGCCATGGCTAGTTCTCACAAACCCATCTACACCCTGTAAAAGCCATGGCTAGTTCTCACACTGACCCATCTACTCCCTGTAAAAGCCATGGCTAGTTCTCACACTGACCCATCTACTCCCTGTAAAAGCCATGGCTAGTTCTCACACAGACCCATCTACTCCCTGTATAAGCCATGGCTAGTTCTCACACAGACCCATCTACACCCTGTAAAAGCCATGGCTAGTTCTCACACAGACCCATCTACTCTCTGTAAAAGCCATGGCTAGTTCTCACACAGATCCATCTACTCCCTGTAAAAGCCATGGCTAGTTCTCACACATACCCATCTACTCCCTGTAAAAGCCATGGCTAGTTCTCACACAGATCCATCTACTCCCTGTAAAAGCCATGGCTAGTTCTCACACAGATCCATCTACTCCCTGTAAAAGCCATGGCTAGTTCTCACACAGATCCATCTACTCCCTGTAAAAGCCATGGCTAGTTCTCACACAGACCCATCCACTCCCTGTAAAAGCCATGGCTAGTTCTCACACAGATCCATCTACTCCCTGTAAAAGCCATGGCTAGTTCTCACACTGACCCATCTACACCCTGTAAAAGCCATGGCTAGTTCTCACACTGACCCATCTACTCCCTGTAAAAGCCATGGCTAGTTCTCACACAGATCCATCTACTCCCTGTAAAAGCCATGGCTAGTTCTCACACAGATCCATCTACTCCCTGTAAAAGCCATGGCTAGTCCTCACACAGATCCATCTACTCCCTGTAAAAGCCATGGCTAGTTCTCACACAGATCCATCTACACCCTGTAAAAGCCATGGCTAGTTCTCATACTGATCCATCTACTCCCTGTAAAAGCCATGGCTAGTTCTCACACAGATCCATCTACTCCCTGTAAAAGCCATGGCTAGTTCTCACACAGACCCATCTACTCCCTGTAAAAGCCATGGCTAGTTCTCACACTGACCCATCTACTCCCTGTAAAAGCCATGGCTAGTTCTCACACTGACCCATCTACTCCCTGTAAAAGCCATGGCTAGTTCTCACACAGATCCATCTACTCCCTGTAAAAGCCATGGCTAGTTCTCACACAGACCCATCTACTCCCTGTAAAAGCCATGGCTAGTTCTCACACAGATCCATCTACTCCCTGTAAAAGCCATGGCTAGTTCTCACACAGACCCATCTACTCCCTGTAAAAGCCATGGCTAGTTCTCACACAGACCCATCTACTCCCTGTAAAAGCCATGGCTAGTTCTCACACAGATCCATCTACTCCCTGTAAAAGCCATGGCTAGTTCTCACACAGACCCATCTACTCCCTGTAAAAGCCATGGCTAGTTCTCACAGATCCATCTACTCCCTGTAAAAGCCAGGTCCAGAGTGTACAGTAGCAAATACAAACTGTAACAGAGTTATTATGGTTGGGATGGGCCACTCACTGGAAGGTCCAGTTGTAGTCTTTGGAGGCCCTCTCCAACAGGTCCATCTTGGCTCCTGGAACACTGCAGATCGGCCTGTTCCAGTTGTCACGGATTCGCATGTATAGATTCCGGGTGTAGAAGTTCTCAAAGTCCTGGTACAGTGGAACAAAGTCCTAGAAAAGACAGAGACGTGGCAGTCATTGTTGGAATCAGTAACACGGTCTGAATTTATGCAAACACACAAGCTTTCAAAGAAATCGTTTGACCTAACTGTTCAAAAGCATTTGGTGTGCACGAGCTGTTGCCAGAAAGAGTGTGTTTATAGACAAAGCACATTTCTCACAGGAATAGGTGCGTCTCTTTTACAGCTTCAGGACAACTGGTTTGGCACAGCGGTTGCACTGAGCATTGCGGTTTACCGAAAACAGGTTCTGTAGTGGAATGTGAATGGAGAAATCACTTTCACACCTTCCCATGTTACACGCCTGTATTGTTCAGGCATATTTCACACCCTATTCACACAGCACCAGAGTAAATATTAGCACTGTAACAGCCTACATCCTAAAACCGTTTTAGAGAGGGGTTTTAGAGGGGCGTTTTAAAGTGACCTTTTAAAGCAGAATGAATGAATGGCAATGAAGGTAGGTAGACAGAAGTTGCCCCTAACCAGTAACCACTGACACAGGGTCAGCTATTTCTCCAAACCCTTAACTTCTTGGTGACAGGGGGCAGTATTTTCACGTCCGGATGAAATACATGCCCAAATTCGACTACCTGCTACTCATCCCCAGAAGATAAGATATGCATATTAGTAGTAGATTTGGATAGAAAACACTCTGCAGTTTCTAAAACTGTTTGAATCATGTCTGAGTATAACGGAACTTATTTAGCAGGCGAAACTCAGAGGACAAACCATTCAGCTTTAATTTTTTTTTTTAGGTCACTCTTTTCAATGGGTTTTCATTGGGAATCCAGATTTCTAAGGGACCTTCTTGCAGTTCCTATCGCTTCCATTGGATGTAAACAGTTTTTAGAAATTGGATGAGGTTATTCCTTTGTGTAATGAAGAGGTACGGCCATCTTGAACGAGGGTCACTTGAAGTGTACTGTTAGATAGAGGCGCGTGACCAGAAAGCTAGCTACAGTTTGTTTTCCTCCTGTATTGAACACAGATCATCCAGTCTTCAATTTTATTGATTATTTACGTTAAAAAATACCTAAAGTTGTATTACAAAAGTATTTCGACATGTTTTGGCAAAGTTTCCAGGTAACTTTTGAGATATTTTGTAGTCACGTAGAGCAAGTTGGAACCATTGTTTTTCTGGATCAAACGGATCAAATGGACATTTTGGATATATAATCGACGGAATTATTCGAACAAAAGGACCATTTGTGATCTTTATGGGACATATTGGAGTGCCAACAAAAGAAGCTCGTCAAAGGTAAAGCATGAATTATATTTTTGTTTTTGAGTTTAGTTTCGCGCCTGCAAGGTTGAAATAGGATTTCTCTTTGTTTAAGAAGGTGCTATCCTCAGATAATAGCATCGTTTGCTTTAGCCGAAAAGCCTTTCTGAAATATGACATGTTGGCTGGATTCACAACAAGTGTAGCTTTAATTTGCTATCTTGCATGTGTGATTTAATAAAAGTTAGATTTTTATAGTCATTTATTTGAATTTGGCACTCTGCACTTCCCCTGGCTTTTGGCCAGGTGTGACGCTGGCGTCCCAGAGAGGTTAATGGTTAAAAAAAAAAAATTCAGGTGTGGGGTAATCCGATTCAGGGGCGGGGTAATCCGATTCAGGGGCGGGGTAATCCGATTCAGGGGCGGGGTAATCCGATTCAGGGGCGGGGTAATCCGATTCAGGGGCGGGGTAATCCGATTCAGGGGCGGGGTAATCCGATTCAGGGGCGGGGTAATCCGATTCTAGATCTGTCAGTGAGAACAAACACCCATCCAAGACAGGAGCTAAACAGAAAAAAAGTGAATAGCCTCCAAGGAAGAAGTAATCTGCATCTCTTACCTTCTGCTCTTCCCTTTCTCTGGCTACATGGCACTTCTCCATGCCCCAGTGCCGGAGGAAGTCCCGCAGGTACCCGAAGATGGTGAGGATCCCATAGCCCATGTATGTGAGAACCGCCACAAGCAGAGGAGTCTCCTCAAACTGCTCCACAAACGCTTTGTTGTACAGGCTGGCATTACGAACAACATGGTTGTTCTGGAGAAGAAGACAATACAGACAAACAGAAGATGGTTGTGTTGCTGACTGGAAGGAAGTTGGTGTCCATCTTTTACATGCAATTTTGGTCATGCAAAAGAGGGAGCATTGGAAACACCATTTATTGGGAAGCCTAGTCTGTTCTAATGTTAGACTTTTCTGCAGACATCACAGGTTAATGGTGGTTGCACCATTGCAGTCTGTTCCATGGGACACACCCAAGCTGAGAAAAGATCAACAAAATGGCATTTGAGTGACTAAAATGGGCCATTGATCACAGAAGTGTGAAACTAATCTACATATAACATGGATACAGAAGTGTGAAACGAATCTACATAGCACAAATACAGAAGGGTTAAACCCAGCATACTGTATCTCTCGGACTCCTTACAAGGTCATGGTTTACTTTTAGTCAGGCCTAATCTGTTTGCTCTATAGAAACACGCAGAATATTTGAGACAGTCGGAAGTTTACATACACCTTCGCCAAATATATTTAAACACAATTTAATCCAGGTAAAAATTCAGTTTTAGGTCAGTTAGGATCACCAATTTAAGAATGTGAAATGTCAGAATAATAGTAGAGTGATTTTAGTATTTGGTACCGTTGCCTTTAAAATTGTTTAACTTGGGTCAAACATTTCAGGTTACCTTCCACAAGCTTCCCACAATAAGTTGGGTGAATGTTGGCCCATTCCTCCTAACAGAGCTGGTGTAACTGAGTCAGGTTTGTAGGCCTCATTCCTCCTGACAGAGCTGGTGTAACTGAGTCAGGTTTCTAGGCCTCCTTGCTCGCACACGCTTTTTCATTTCTGCTCACACATGTTCTATAGGATGGAGGTCAGCGCTTTGTGATGGCCACTCCAAAACCTTGACTTCGTTGTCCTTAAGCCATTTTGCCAAACATTGGGAAGTATGCTTGCGGTCATTGTATGCTTGCGGTCATCTTCCTGACTGATGTCTTGAAATGTTGCTTTAATATATCCACATAATTTTTCTTCCTCATGATGTCATCTATTTTGTGAAGTGCACCAGTCCCTCCTGCAGCAAAGCACCCCCACAACATGATGCTGCCACCCCCGTGCTTCACGGTTGGGATGGTGTTCTTTGGCTTTCATGTTATGTCGATATAAGACTTGTTTTACTGTGGATATAGATACGTTTGTACCTGTTTCCTTCAGCATCTTCACAAGGTCCTTTGCAGTTGTTCTGGGATTGATTTGCACTTTTCGCACCAAAGTACGTTCATCTCTTGGAGACAGAAGGCGTCTCCTTCCTGAACGGTATGACAGCTGCGTGGTCCCATGGTGTTTATACTTGCGTACTATTGTTTGTACAGATGAACGTGGTACCTTCGGGCGTTTGGAAATGGCTCCCAACGATGAACCAGACTTGTGGAGATCTATAATTTTTTTCTGAGGTCTTGGCTGATTTCTTTTGATTTTCCCATGATGTCAAGCAAAGAGGTATTGAGTTTGAAGATAGGCCTTGAAATACATCCACAGGCACACCTCCAATTGACTCAAATGTCAATTAGCCTATCAGAAGCTTCTAAAGCCATGACATCATTTTCTTGAATTTTCCAAGCTGTTTAAAAGGCACAGTCAACTTAGTGTATGTAAACTTCTGATCCACTGGAATTGTGAATTATAAGTGAAATAATCTGTCTGTAAACAATTATTGGAAAAATTACTTGTCATGCACAAAGTAGATGTCCTAACCGGCTTGCCAAAACAATAGTTTGTTAACAAGATAATTGTGGAGTGGTTGAAATACGAATTTTAAATGACTCCATCCTAAGTGTATGTAAACTTCCAACTTCAACTCTATGCATGCAGCTTAGATCCTTTGAATAAAGATGGTTTGTCAAAAACAATGGGACAAAACAGACCACTGAATACAGTGACAGTGTTTTTGATCCCTCTTGCAAAACCAGATCACCTGGACCCAGGGCTCAGAGGGCTACCCAGAGGGTTTTCATTGAGGCTGAACTGTGGCTTATTGTGTTGAAAACTAAACTCTCAAATCAAATGACCTAACGTCAGTCAGCCTGGTCAGCCATTAAAGCCTGGCTGCTTAGCAACCACATGTGACCCAGTCATGCCTCTCTCTACCTTTATGGTGGGTGAGCGTGTGGACTACGTGCTCAATGCAGCTCAGAACTGATCAAACTGGTCCCAGAGTCATTCTCCCAAAAGGGACGAACGTGATGATGAAATAGCCCTCTAAACTACACCACTAACCCACATACAGGTCTGACAGCTAACAACTAGACCTTCAAGCGAACTGAAAACACAAAGAGAAATGTTTAAATTCAAATATACCGTTCAGATGGAGCAGTTAGTGACCTAGGCCCTCCAGCCAGTACCACAGACTACAAAAACCAGACAGATCATATCTGAACACATTTTATAGCTGTGCATTAGCAACCGCCCGAAGACCAACTGTCGTGTGAGGAACAGTCGTCTACAGTATCTAATAGGGTGTTTCCTGTTCCATGAAAAGAGAGGAGTTCCACACATCCAGGACGTGTCTCTGTCACATGAGCTGGATAAAGAGGTCTATTAGAGGGCAATGGCAACAAAGTGAATGCCTAGGCTTTCGATTTTTTGCCACTCCTAAACCTAATCTTTATTAAACTCTCCACGGTGATACAACACCAGGATTATCAACCAAGGAGGATAAGGAGGGTACTGTTGTATTATCGGCATCACTAGCTCAACAAAGATCCCGTTTGGGTTGAGAGCAACAACCTGTTAAAGGGGCCAACCGGTCAGTTACGTTGAATTCAAAATGCTCCAAATTCCAATGCTTATGAAGGATGAATTCCTGTCCCTAAGACACTTGTTATTAAGATCAGACGGTAGTCTATAGGTCAAGTGTAGAGAATATTCATTCTGTCCATCAGTGTACTAGATGGAGTCCAGGTATACAGTGGGGCAAAAAAGTATTTAGTCAGCCACCAATTGTGCAAGTTCTCCCACTTAAAAAGATGAGGGAGGCCTGTAATTTTCATCATAGGTACACTTAAACTATGACAGACAAAATTAGAAAAAAAATCCAGAAAATCACATTGTAGTATTTTTTATGAATTTATTTGCAAATTATGGTGGGAAACAAGTATTTGGTCAATAAAAAAAGTTTCTCAATACTTTGTTATATACCCTTTGTTGGCAATGACAGAGGTCAAATGTTTTCTGTAAGTCTTCACAGGGTTTTCACACACTGTTGCTGGTGTTTTGGCCCATTCCTCCATGTAGATCTCCTCTAGAGCAGTGATGTTTTGGGGCTGTTGCTGGGCAACACGGTCTTTCAACTCCGTCCAAAGATTTTCTATGGGGTTGAGATCTGGAGACTGGCTAGGCCACTCCAGGACCTTGAAATGCTTCTTACGAAGCCACTCCTTCGTTGCCCGGGCGGTGTGTTTGGGATCATTGTCATGCTGAAAGACCCAGCCACATTTCATCTTCAATGCCCTTGCTGATGGAAGAAGGTTTTCACTCAAAATCTCACGATACATGGCCCCATTCATTCTTTCCTTTACACGGATCAGTCGTCCTGGTCCCTTTGCAGAAAAACAGCCCCAAAGCATGATGTTTCCACCCCCATGCTTCACAGTAGGTATGGTGTTCTTTGGATACAACTCAGCATTATTTGTCCTCCAAACACGACGAGTTGAGTTTTTACCAAAAAGTTTTATTTTGGTTTCATCTGACCATATGACATTCTCCCAATCTTCTTCTGGATCATCCAAATGCTCTCTGGCAAACTTCAGACGGGCATGGACATGTACTGGCTTAAGCAGGGGGACACGTTTGGCACTGCAGGATTTGAGTACCTGGCGGCGTAGTGTGTTACTGATGGTAGGCTTTATTACTTTGGTCCCAGCTCTCTGCAGGTCATTCACTAGGTCTCCCCTGTGTGGTTCTGGGATTTTTGCTCACCGTTCTTGTGATCATTTTGACCCCACAGGGTGAGATCTTGCGTGGAGCCCCAGATCGAGGGAGATTATAAGTGGTCTTGTATGTCTTCCTAATAATTCCTCCCACAATTGATTTCTTCAAACCAAGCTGTTTCCTTTTGCAGATTCAGTCTTCCCAGCCTGGTGCAGGTCTACAATTTTGTTTCTGGTGTCCTTTGACAGCTCTTTGGTCTTGGCCATAGTGGAGTTTGGAGTGTGACTGTTTTAGGTTGTGGACAGGTGTCTTTTATACTGACAACAAGTTCAAACAGGTGCCATTAATACAGGGAACGAGTGGAGGACAGAGGAGCCTCTTAAAGAAGAAGTTACAGGTCTGTGAGAGCCAGAAATCTTGCTTGTTTGTAGGTGACCAAATACTTATTTTCCACCATAATTTGCAAATAAATTCATTAAAAATCCTACAATGTGATTTTCTGGATTTATTTTTCTCATTTTGTCTGTCATAGTTGAAGTGTACCTATGATGAAAATTACAGGCCTCTCTCATCTTTTTAAGTGGGAGAACTTGCACAATTGGTGGCTGACTAAATACTTTTTTGCCCCACTGTATGATTATTACCATGTTATTCGGTTTCTATACAACCCTTTCATATCTACATTGCCCGAGGGGTATAGGAAAAACAGTTAAATTTAGAATTCCGCAGTAGCCTCAAGTGTGTGTCCAACCACCCCAAGTTCCCAACATATCAAAGCCTAGCTGTCAGTGTCCCTTTTCCTCATCCTTTCTCCTTCTGTCCTCAGAGACATTTAACCCTCACAAGGACCACTTCCTATAGCCAGCAGCCATTATCCCCAGGGGGAGGCTTGTGTTGGGTCATGTGTGTGTTGCCTGGGAGACAAAGTACTCCTCTGCAATTGCGTTGCACAACCAACTGCCCAGCCTCCCCGTTCTGTACTCTGCATGGTAGTGTCAGTGTCAGCAGAACTTCTACAAAATGCAAACTACATGTTGACGTGTTTAAATGTTTAGTCTTTTAGGTTATGGTGTTGGACCCCAGTAAGACTGTCACCATTGGCTAATTGTGGGATCCTAAAAAATCGAATCGTCATGTTATGCAAACTGGAAACCACATATCCTGAGGCCGCATGTATTGTGGCTGAGGATTTTAACAAAGGAAATTTGAGAAAAAACCTGCCGAAGTTCTCACACAGACTGTAGTACTCGCACTGCTAAAATACTCAACCACTGCTACTCCAACTTCCGGGATGCTTACAAGGCCCTCCCCCACCCCCCTTTCGGCAAATGTGACCATTACTTAATTTTGCTCCTCCCTTCCTATAAGCAGAAACTCAAACAGGAAGTACCTGTGCTAGGAACTGTTCAACACGGGTATGACCAATCGGAATCCATGCTTCAAGATTGTTTTGATCACGCGGACTGGGAAATTATCCTGGTAGCTTCAGCAAATAACATCGACGTATATACTGATACGGTAACTGAGTTTATCAGGAAGTGTATAGGAGATGTGGTACCCACTGTGACTATTAAAACCTACCCTAACCAGAAACCGTGGATAGATGGCAGCATTTGTTTAAAAACTGAAAGCACAAACCACCGCATTTAACCATGGCAAGGTGACTGGGAATATGGCCGAATACAAACAGTGTAGTTATTCCCCTTATAAAGGCAATCAAACAGGCAAAAGGTCAGCACAGAGACAAAGAGGAGTCGCAATTCAACGACTCAGACACAAGACGTATGTTCCACCTTCACTCCTCTGATCCTCAACACTGGGTTTCCACAAAGGCTTGATCACCAACAATGACAAGACGGCCTACAGCAAGGAGGTGGGGGATCTGGGAGTGTGGTGCCAGGAAAATAACCTCTCACTCAACGTCAAAAAAACAGTGGACTTCAGGAAACAGCAGAGGGAGCACCCCCCTATCCACGTCGACAGGACCGCAGTGGAGAAGGTGGAAAGCTTCAAGTTCCTTGGCGTACACAATCACTGACAAACTGAAATGGTCCACCCACACAGACAGTGTGGTGAAGAAGACGCAACAAGCTCAAATCTCCGGAGGCTGAAGAAAATGTGGCTTGTCACCTAAGACCCTCACAAATTCTTACAGATGCACAATTTGAGAGCATCCTGTCGGGCTGTATCACCGCCTGGTATGGCAACTGCACCACCCGAAACTGCAGGGCTCTCCACCTTCCCAAGTTCTCTCACGTCACCCCGCTCCTCCGCTCTCTCCACTGGCTTCCAGTTGAAGCTCGCATCCGCTACAAGACCATGGTGCTTGCCTACGGAGCTGTGAGGGGAACGGCACCGCAGTACCTCCAGGCTCTGATCAGGCCCTACACCCAAGCAAGGGCACTGCGTTCATCCACCTCTGGCCTGCTCGCCTCCCTACCACTGAGGAAGTACAGTTCCCGCTCAGCCCAGTCAAAACTGTTCGCTGCTCTGGCCCCCCAATGGTGGAACAAACTCCCTCACGACGCCAGGACAGCGGAGTCAATCACCACCTTCCGGAGACACCTGAAACCCCACCTCTTCAAGGAATACCTAGGATAGGATAAGTAATCCTTCTCACCCCCCCCCTTAATGATTTAGATGCACTATTGTAAAGTGGCTGTTCCACTGGATGTCAGAAGGTGAATTCACCAATTTGTAAGTCGCTCTGGATAAGAGCGTCTGCTAAATGACTTAAATGTAAAATGTGGTGTGGTCTGCCCAACACATCACCGGGGGAAGACTACCTGCCCTCCAGGACACTAACAGCACCCGATGTCACAGGAAGGCCAAAAAGATCATCAAGAACAACAACCACCCGAGCCACTGCCTGTTCACCCTGCTATCATCCAGAAGGCGAGGTCAGTACAGGTGCATCAAAGCTGGGACTGAGATAGAAGCTGTTTTTCAATCTCAAGGCCATCAGACTGTTAAATAGCCATCACTAGCACATTAAAGGCTGCTGCCTAGATACATATACTTGGAATCACTGGCCACTTCAATTTATTAAACACTAGTCACTTTAATCATGTTCACATATCTTACATTACTCATCTCATATGTATATACTGTATTCTATTCTACTGAATCTTAGGCTATACCGTTCTGACATTGCTCATCCATATATTTACATATTCATCATTCCTTTACTTAGATTTGTGTGTATTGAGCATATGTGCAATTGTTAGATATGATTCATTAGATATTACTGCACTGTCGGAGCTAGAAACACAAGCATTTCACTAAACCCGCAATAACATCTGCTAAACACGTGTCCAATCAAATGTTATTTGATCATTAAAAACCCGGATAGGAGTTTGGAGTTAATAAGCGTGACTTTATGTCATAAATGATTCCTTTAAAAAGTGTGTTATGGAAAAACAATGGTGAAAATGAGTCTAGCATGTGGCTGATTGTTAATGAGTTAGTAAACTAAATAACCTACACAGTGAAAGCACAGCAGCCTATGATTACGCTGTGTAACACCCATAGGCTGTTCTTCAGTCTAATCCAGGGTCCAGGATGACTACAGGACAGAAATAACACACTTCACAGAATGGTGCAAAGAAAACAGACTCATTCTTAATGTAAAAACAAAAACAAGGAAATGACAAACTTCAGAACCATAGAAGATGACACCGGGCCAATCCACATAGACTCAGAACAAATAGAATCAATGGGCCAATACAAATATCTTGGAACTATAAAACCGACTCAAAACTCTCTCGGATTGCAAACACACAACAGACATACAAAAAGGGACAACGACTGTATTTCACGAGGAGATCAAATAAATCCCCGGTCAATAAAATAATATCAGCCATATTCTAAACATACATTGTTCAGTGTTCTCACTTTCTGTTTCCAAGCCTGGTACAATCAGCTATCCATCTAAAACAAAAACTACACAAAATAGTAACGCTGTCAAGCAAAATCAGTGGAGTTAAACTCAAGAACATGGAAGCGCTGTTCTTGGAGAGTTGTGAGGGCAGGAGCGAGACCGACCTGACACACCCACTCAACCAGGAGTACCTGCTACCATCACCCCGCCGAAACAGAGTCCATCTTTACAGAACCACCCAAGCCCAGAAATCATTCATCCCCACCAGTATATGTCAATTGAATAAATAACTGCTCCCTCCCCCATACGAACTGTTAACTGTAACCACATGTGTTGCCGATGTCGTTGTTTGTAACACATACATTATATATATATATATATATATATATATAAATAAATGATGTACCTATGTGGTGATGCTTTGCTGTGTTGAGATGCAAGACACATTTTCACAAAACGGACACGATAAATAATGATTATAATTCAGTCAACACATTCTGAGGCTTAATCACTTCGTCACAAAGCATCCACCCTATCAAACTTGTTACAATGACTCAACCTCAATACTAGTTTAAAAAAGCGACAGATCAACATAGTTGGAATAAGTCGCTACATTTTATTGGGCTGTGTTTATTCAATCTATATTGTTGGCGGATATCCTAATGGTCATTCCCTCTTCTCATCGAGCGGTAGTAGCAGTAGTGTTGACGGGTGGGCCTCACCTCACTCGGGCGCCGATTCTTCTGTTGCGGTTGTTGGAACAAGCAATGATTCTTCACGAAACCGTTCCTTCTCGATGATGTCTTACCGTTGGATGTCCGGTGGAAAACATCTCCATTTGTCAATTTATTCGCCGAGCTCTTGGTCATACTTGGTGGCATTTATTCGCCTGAATATCCAGGTTTGTATAGTTACGTGCCCGGGACCTCTCTTCTCTCTGTATCTGGAGAAACTGCAAATACACAATATGAGATTACCGGAAATACACGCCCCTGTTAACTTTCAGCGACCAATGAGGAGTTTATGACGTCATGTAAAACTGAATAAATACGGGATTAGCCATGTAAATGACCATCGAAAGAGCCTGTAGTAACCTTTTGCATGGGTTTACGATTTTTTTCCAGTGAAGTATCACCTCAATTGTGAATAAAGGACTTTGGCCATGTGCCATGGCCTACAGGAAAGCAGTCTAAGGAGACGATTTTTCTTACACCCACCCACTGAGCCAGATTTCCCTGAATAGGATGTTTGTGAAAATAGTATTTTTGGGAAACTGAATACAATGACATCTTTCTTCAGCGTTCATGACTAAAGCCACTTGTTTAATGTTTACAGTTAATCGATTTACAATCCTCCAAGATTACAGAATATGTTTCCTCACCCACTCAGTCTACAAGATACCTGGTCGAAACCAAAGCTATATCCCAAATAGCACCCCATCCCCTATGTAGGGCACTACTTTTGACCAGGGCCCATAGGGCTCTGATGAAAAGTAGGTCACTATATAGAGACTATGGTGCCATTTGGGACGTATGGTCAATTGCACATGACACCTTTTTTTGATGAATTACCCTGCGTTATAGCCTACTGTTGAACACAGACATAGCAAAATAATGCCACACAGCAACATATTGCCACATAGCAAAATACTGCCGCAATGACTGGCCCGGGAACTGAAACAGGAACCAGATCCTTATCTGCTCCTCTTTCAGTGGGCCTTTCTTCACCTACACAATATCCCGCTCGGTAAAGCTTTAAAACCTTTTTAAACAGCTATAATTTGTTGTTTAAAATTGTGTGATAGTCATTCATCAACACTTCACAATATAGGTAACCTTAATAATAAAAGGTAACGTTATTGAATAATGCTATTTCATTTATCTACCAGTTATTTCCTCTTGTACCTCCCAGTACAAGAAGTGGAAGATAACAAACGTAGTAGTCACAGCCTGTGCTTTGGTTGGAATTGCCAGCTGAAACATTCCTGTAGTAGAAGGAAATAACACTTCTGCTCCTTGGAGTCAATGTAACGGATGTGAAACGGCTGGCTTAGTTAGCGGTGCGCACTAAATAGCGTTTCAATCGGTGACGTGACTTGCTCTGAGACCTTGAAGTAGTAGTTCCCCTTGTTATGGGGAAGTAGTAGTTCCCCGCGGCTTTTGTGGAGCGATGGGTAACGATGCTGTTGATGTGTGCAGAAGGTCCCTGGTTCGTGCCTGGGTATGGGCGAGGGGACGGTCTGAAATTATACTGTTACATCAATGCCACAGAGAGAACATAAAACACTAGTCCTTGTTATCCTGAGGTCAAGTGCACCCCCCCCCAAAAAAAGTGTATATATTAAATAGACCGTTGAAGGCACTGCATGGTCAATCCGACATCTGCATTGGCCGTGCAGCGTTTATGGTGATATGGCCTCTGCAGAAGAAAGGGCATTAATGCTTCTTTCGCTTCACCGAGAAGTGCAGAGCTGTTGTCAGCGGTGTCATACTTGAGTAAAAAATAAAGATACCTTCATAGAAAATGGACAATTTACCTGTCCTGCTAACAATTCAAAATGTAACAAGTACTTTTGGGTGTCTGGGAAAATGTATAGAATTAAAAGTACATTATTTTCTTTAGGAATGTAGTGAAGTAAAATAAAAAGTTTTAAAAAATATATAAAAAGTAAAGTAAAGTACAGTTACCCCCGAAAAACGACTTAAGTAGTACTTTAAAGTATTTTATTTACTGTGAGTACGATACACCACTGGCTGTTGTGAAGGAAGTTGTCAAGAAAGTGAGTTTGTGTGTATACAGGACCTCCCGCCCTTACCGACCTGTCAACCAATCAAGTCAATGCGGAGGTATACGGAGCCATCTCCATTGTTACAAAATTTGAGAGGTGCACGGCAGAGGCCGTACAGAGGTCAATCTGGCCTCTGCTAGCCTCCCGAGGCTTCGCAATTGCATCACACCATCCATATAGGGCCTCCGATCGACCACATTTTCAGATCAAGCCTAATTCGTCTTCCAGGTCATGTTAACGCATCTCTCCCTGTTTGGTCAACATGTTCGTGCACACTACACACTACACACTACACACTACATACTACACATGTACACACACACGCATTCACGCATGCAACGACACACACACCACTGTTAATACCCAAAATAGACTACAACCACTCCAAACGGTAGACAGCATGCTCCAACAGCCTTTAGATATACACTGAGTGTACAAAACATGAAAAACACCTTCCTAATATTGAGTTGCACCCCCTCACCCCCCTTTTCTTCAAAACAGTAAGAACACCATATGGACATCCCTGCGTCCCACAGTTACATCAAGTTTATCATTTTGTATTTTTTATTAACACATCCCACCTCTTCAGAGGACAAATATATATTATTGATTTTAAACAGCTTTTCTGCTACATATACGTACATTTGACATACATGGTACTTTTATATAAAGCAGTCACATAATAATACTTTACCAAACATAAACTCTTTAATCCCACCTATCACCATAGACCTCAGCTCTTTAATCCCTCCCCCTCAGCCACTCTCAGCCCATCCCACCTATCACCATAGACCTCAGCTCTTTAATCCCACCCCCTCAGCCACTCTCAGCCCATCCCACCTATCACCATAGACCTCAGCTCTTTAATCCCTCCCACTCAGCCACTCTCAGTCCATCCCACCTATCACCATAGACCAACCCTCAGCCACTCTCAGCCCATCCCACCTATCACCATAGACCAACCCTCAGCCACTCTCAGCCCATCCCACCTATCACCATAGACCAACCCTCAGCCACTCTCAGCCCATCCCACCTATCACCATAGACCAACCCTCAGCCACTCTCAGCCCATCCCACCTATCACCATAGACCGCAGCTCTTTAATCCCTCCCCCTCAGCCACTCTCAGTCCATCCCACCTATCACCATAGACCAACCCTCAGCCACTCGCAGCCCATCCCACCTATCACCATAGACCTCAGCTCTTTAATCCCTCCCCCTCAGCCACTCTCAGCCCATCCCACCTATCACCGTAGACCTCAGCTCTTTAAACCCTCCCCCTCAGCCACTCTCAGTCCATCCCACCTATCACCATAGACCAACCCTCAGCCACTCTCAGCCCATCCCACCTATCACCATAGACCGCAGCTCTTTAATCCCTCCCCCTCAGCCACTCTCAGTCCATCCCACCTATCACCATAGACCAACCCTCAGCCACTCGCAGCCCATCCCACCTATCACCATAGACCTCAGCTCTTTAATCCCTCCCCCTCAGCCACTCTCAGCCCATCCCACCTATCACCATAGACCAACCCTCAGCCACTCTCAGCCCATCCCACCTCTCACCATAGACCTCAGCTCTTTAATTCCGCCCCTCTGCCACTCTCAGCCCATCCCACCTATCACCATGGACCGCAGCTCTTTAATCCCGCCCCTTTGCCACTCTCAGCCCATCCCACCTATCACCATAGACCTCAGCTCTTTAATCCCACCCCCTCAGCCACTCTCAGCCCATCCCACCTATCACCATAGACCTCAGCTCTTTAATCCCACCCCTCAGCCACTCTCAGTCCATCCCACCTATCACCATAGACCAACCCTCAGCCACTCTCAGTCCATCCCACCTATCACCATAGACCAACCCTCAGCCACTCTCAGCCCATCCCACCTATCACCATAGACCTCAGCTCTTTAAACCCACCCCTCAGTCACTCTCAGCCCATCCCACCTATCACCATAGACCTCAGCTCTTTAATCCCACTCTCAGCCCATCCCACCTATCACCATAGACCACCCCTCAACCTCTCAGCCCATCCCACCTATCACCATAGACCTCAGCTCTTTAAACCCACCCCTCAGTCACTCTCAGCCCATCCCACCTATCACCATAGACCTCAGCTCTTTAATCCCACTCTCAGCCCATCCCACCTAACACCATAGACCACCCCTCAACCTCTCAGCCCATCCCACCTATCACCATAGACCTCAGCTCTTTAATCCCACTCTCAGCCCATCCCACCTATCACCATAGACCTCAGCTCTTTAATCCCACTCTCAGCCCATCCCACCTAACACCATAGACCACCCCTCAACCTCTCAGCCCATCCCACCTATCACCATAGACCTCAGCTCTTTAATCCCACTCTCAGCCCATCCCACCTAACACCATAGACCACCCTCGTTTGGTTTCCATGTGCCATATATTTTTCAATTGCACTGTGATGTTTTACTTACATTTTTTAACCTTTCTAATTGTATAGTATCCACAGATTGTGAGCTAAAGATGAACATCTTTCCTACGAGTATTATTATATTATTTCTTGACTGACTATGGCTTTCCAAATCGCCCAACACTGCTATTTGTAAGGTTCATTTTACGTGCATGTTGAGATTTTTTAACCATTCCTGAACCTGTGACCAGAAACAAGCTACATAGGGGAAATACCAGAATAAATGATCTATTGATTCTGTATCTTCGCAGCAAAATCTACAGAGCTGAGATTATTATGCCCCATATATACAGTGAGGCAAAAAAGTATTTAGTTAGCCACCAATTGTGCAAGTTCTCCTACTTAAAAAGATGAGAGAGGCCTGTAATTTTCATTATAGGTACACTTCAACTATGACAGACAAAATGAGGGGAATAAATCCAGAAAATCACATTGTAGGATTTTTTTATGAATTTATTTGCAAATTATGGTGGAAAATAAGTGTTTGGTCACCTACAAACAAACAAGATTTCTGGCTCTCACAGACCTGTAACTTCTTCTTTAAGAGGCTCCTCTGTCCTCCACTCGTTACCTGTATTAATGGCACCTGTTTGAACTTATCAGTATAAAAGACACAGAACAAAACATTTTTCTTCTTGTAATTTTTTGCGACAAAACTAGTGCACTAGGCCTTTACCAGTCCTGTTTTAGCGGGCCCACATAGCCATCTGTACAGTGGGCAAAACAACTTTTCAGCACCACCGCCTACCCAACCCCCAAACTATTTCCCGCAGCTATGCTGTCTCCTGCCCTTCATCTACATTGATTGAAGCGGATTTAACAGGTGACATCAATAAGGGATCAGAACTTTCACCTGGTCAGTCTATGTCAATGGAAAGAGAAAGTGTTCTTAATGTTTTGTACACTCAGTGTAGAGCGACATGCGTCTTCACCCTGCAGTATTATTAAACCTTATAAACACACACTTGCTCTCTTGGCACAGGATACTCTCTCAAGTGGACTATGAGGTTAGCCAGAGGCTAAATAGAACACTCCAACACAACACTAACCTGTGGGGGCAATAGAACTAGTAACTGGGTTTGGAGAATATCAATTCATACGGGTTTGATTGAACAGGGTTGTGTATAGGTGTTTAACTAGTCCTCTCACCCCCTAGATGGCGCTGTGGGACCATAGAAAAAGCAAAGAAGATCATATCGCCAAATATTAAGCTATTTGGTTTAATACCGCTGTTGGTTATACAGTATACCTCAATGTACAACAGCAATGTTCTGACCTAACTCAATGTGAACTCTGAGATCAAGACATTTATATCCTGACAACATCAAACCAATTAATTCTCTGTCCAATCGATTTTCAACGGGAGACTTTTATGCTTCTGTACCCTATTCAAGGTTATATACCTTCACTGTGTTACAATGAATTATGTCCACTAGCTCTGCCCACGTGCATAGAGGTTGTTAAGACGAAAAGTAGGTGTCTCAAAATGGTACTACTATTGACCAGAGCCCTATGAGCTGGCTCTGTTTAAAGAAGGAGTGCACTAGAAAGGGAATAGGGTGCCATTGTGGGCAACAGCCTTAGATCTGTTCTTAATAGCAGATATGAGACTGTAAAGCTTTAATAGTGGGAGAAGGCAAGGGATCTAATGGATGACACACTGTATGTCACAAGGTTGTTTCACCAAATAGATTTAGACCTGACTGGTTATTGAATAAAATCTGATTGAATGGATATTTTGTTTCTGAACAATATTATCTTCTCCGGGCAGATTATTTATTGGAAGAAAAAAAATGACATATGAAATCACAACACATATCATTCAATTACTTGTTACTTCTTTTCCCACAGAGGTATGCATTTGCTGTAAGAGTTTTTGTGATCAGATGTACTGCAGACACAGCCGAAACAACCAATACTGTAACAGCATAGATTGATTTTGCCTGTGGTAAAACCCTTTCATGTATCTGTTATCTCTATCCAATTGAATACAGAGATACATAGATACAGGTAGCCAATGGCGTTGTTGCAGACGAGCCACTTAGGTCAGAACACCTTCCTAATATTGAGTTGCACCGACACCCCTTTTTCCCTCAGACGAGCCTCAATTCAGGGCGACAGGGTAGCCTAGTGGTCAGAGCGTTGCAAGAAAGGTTGCAAGTTCAAACCCCCGAGCTGACAAGGTACAAATCTGTCATTCTGCCCCTGAACAGGCAGTTAACCCACTGTTCCTAGGCCGTCATTGAAAATAAGAATTTGTTCTTAACTGACTTGCCTAGTTAAATAAAGGTAAAATAAAAAAAAATCATCGGGGCTCTCTCTACAAGGTGTCGAAAGCATTGCACAGGGATGCTGGCCCATGTTGACTCCAATAGTTTCCACGGACGTGTACAGTTGGCTGGATGTCCTTTGGGTGGAGGACCATTCTTGATACACACGGGACACTTTTGAGCCTGAAGTACCGTAACGTTAAAGTTCTTGACACAAACCGGTGCGCTTGGCACCTACTACCATACCCTGTTCTAAGGCACTTAAATATCTTGCCGATTCACCCTCTGAATGGCACATACAGAAGCCATGTCTTAACTGTCTCAAGGTTTAAAAATCCTTCTTTAACCTGTCTCCTCCCCTTCATCTTTAACCTGTCTCCTCCCCTTCATCTTTAACCTGTCTCCTCCCCTTCATCTTTAACCTGTCTCCTCCCCTTCATCTTTAACCTGTCTCCTCCCCTTCATCTTTAACCCTGTCTCCTCCCCTTCATCTTTAACCCTGTCTCCTCCCCTCCATCTTTAACCCTGTCTCCTCCCCTCCTTCTTTAACCTGTCTCCTCCCCTTAATCTTTAACCTGTCTCCTCCACTTCATATTTAACCTGTCTCCTCCCCTCCATCTTTAACCCTGTCTCCTCCCCTCCTTCTTTAACCTGTCTCCTCCCCTTCATCTTTAACCTGTCTCCTCCCCTTCATCTTTAACCTGTCTCCTCCCCTCCATCTTTAACCTGTCTCCTCCCCTCCATCTTTAACCCTGTCTCCCCCCTTCATCTTTAACCTGTCTCCTCCCCTCCTTTAACCCTGTCTCCCCCCTTCTTTAACCCTGTCTCCCCCCTTCATCTTTAACCCTGTCTCCCCCCTTCATCTTTAACCTGTCTCCTCCCCTTCATCTACACTGATTGAAGTGGATTTAACAAGTGACATCAATAAGGGATCATAGCTTTCACCTGAATTCACGTGGTCAGTCTGAATTCAGAGCGCATGTTCTTAATGTTTTGTACACTCAGTGTACATCACAATCATTTCCTGCAAAGTTAAATCCCTGCAAACCAATCTCCACAATATGACATGGACAGATGTGTCTGTAATCGTGAAAATGCATCAACTCATATTAAATACCCATATAGGAACAACTGAATTATTGTGTGTCTCCTCTGACAGGTAAACACATCATTGGAAATGTATTGAATGGTGTTGCCTGTGAGTTACATTCAATTGATGGGTCCCCTTTCCTCCCCTTCTCCAGGTGTATTCACAGCCTGTGTAGTTGTTTCACTACTGTAGATGTGATCGAATGAAATCATCCTGGGGTATCAATCTCTCCCTATACACCCCAGACAGCCTGTTGTGAAACAGTGTTTTTAAACAACACACACACAGTGGCGGAAACAGTGTTTTTAAACAACACACACAGTGGTGGAAAAAGTGCCCAATTGTCATACTTGAGTAAAAGTACAGATACCTTAATAGAAAATGGCTCAAGTTAAAGTGAAAGTCACCCAGTAAAATACTAGTTGAGTAAAAGTCTGAAAGTACTTGGTCTTAACTATAGTTAAGTATCAAAAGTAAATGGAATTGCTAAAAATATACTTCACTATCAAAAGTATACATCATTTCAAATTCCTTATTTGAAGCAAAGCAGATGGCACCATTTTGTTGTTTTTAAAATGCACCGACAGTCAGGGAAGCACTCCGACCCAAAGACATTATTCACAAAAGATGTATTTGTGTTAAGTCCGCTGTTACGAATCCCTTTTGGCCCGACAGTCTAGGGGGGATGGTAATGAGACCCGTAACATAACTAATTCAAATTATAATTGTGACAAAGTACAAGTGAGAACGAAATAACCAGGACAACTGAAATCTACCGTCAAACTCAAGGTTTATTTGAAAACACACAGAAATGGGGGGAGCAGGAAAAGGGGCTGAGCTGGACCCAAGAAAAGAAACAATAAGTATTCAAAAACACCCCTAAGCTAGACCAGCCGACTTTAACAGCTAACTAACTAACCAAAAATACAGTGGGTGGTCCGCCCAGTTCTAACTAGTGTATTTAACAAAGTCTACCTACGGGTAGTGTATGCCCATGGGCGACTTGTCTTGGTTTCCCCTTTTCCCACCAGCAAACAAACACCCTAACCAAAACAATACTCACAGGTGATGACAAAGTGCTATGGAGGTGCTCAAACAAAAGAGAGGTTAATACACAAAGAGAGAGTGAAACACAGAGACCTACAGACATGGCATTTACAGACAGATTGTGCTCTAGAGCAAACAACTGAGTTGTGGCAAAATGTCTTAAGGACAACAAAGTCAAGGTATTGGACTGGCCATCACAAAGCCCTGACCTCCATCCTCTAGAATATTTGAAAAATGAAAAAGCATGTGCGAGCAAGGAGGCATACAAACCTGACTCAGTTACACAGGCTCTGTCAGGAGGAATGGGCCAAAATTCGACCAATTCATTGTGGGAAGCTTGTGGAAGGCTACCAGAAACATATTTCCCAAGTTAAACAATTTAAAGGCAATGCTACCAAATACTAATTGAGTGTATGTAAACTTCTGACCCACTGGGAATGTAATGAAAGAATTAAAAGCTGAAATAAATCATTCTCTGTCACGTTCTGACCATCGTTCGTGTGTGTTTTCCTTGTTTAGTGTTGGTCAGGACGTGAGCTGGGTGGGCATTCTATGTTGTGTGTCTGGTTTGTCCAGTTCTATGTTAGGCCTGATATGTTTCTCAATCAGAGGCAGGTGTTAGTCATTGTCTCTGATTGGGAACCATATTTAGGTAGCGTGTTTTGTGTTGGGTTTTGTGGGTGATTGTTCCTGTCTTTGTGTTTGTGGCACCAGATAGGACTGTTTTGGTTTTTGCACGTTTCTTGTTTTGTAGATTGTTGTACTTTCATCTTTATTAAAGATGCACAAAACTAACCACGCTGCATTTTGGTCCACCTCTCTTTCCCCACAAGAAAACCATTACAGAATCACCCACCAACCAAGGACCAAGCGGCGTGGTAAACAGAGGCAGCAGCAACAGCAGCAGCAGGAGAAGCGACAGGTGCAGCAACAGCAGCAGCAGCAAAAGCAGCTGCACGAGGAGCGAGGAGCGAGCACAGCAGAGCGGCTGGAAGCCCGAGAGGCAGCCCCAAAAATTTCTTGGGGGGAGGCACAGGGAGAGTGTGGCAGAGTCAGGAGTCAGACCTGAGCCAACTCCCCCTGTTTACTGTAAGGAGCCATGGATGGATTTGGAGCTGTCGGCGAAGCTGAGTCTGAGAGTGTTGAGGATATATTGGACAGAGTAGAGAGAAGGCTGTTGGTTTGGCATAGTAGGCAAGGCATTCGCCCTGAGGTGTGTGTGTGTCCAGCCCGGCACCACCAGTGCCGGCACCCCGCACCAGGCTGTCTCTCCGTCCCATCAACACAGGTGCTCCCGCCTGTCCGGCGCAACCAGAGTTTCCGCCCCTCAGTCCAGAGGCGCCAGAGCCCCTCAGTCCAGAGGCGCCAGAGCTTCTCTGTCCAGCACTGCCAGAGCCTTCCTGCCCAGCGCCGCCTGAGCTACCCGTCTGCCCAGTGCCGCCTGTGCTACTCGTCTGCCTTGCGCCGCCAGCGCCGCCAGTCTGCCCAGTCCCGCCAGTCTGCCCAGTGCCGCCCAGCGCCGCCAGTCTGCCCAGCGCCGCCAGTCTGCCCAGCGCCGCCAGTCTGCCCAGCGCCGCCAGTCTGCCCAGCGCCGCCAGTCTGCCCAGCGCCGCCAATCTGCCCAGCGCCGCCAGTCTGCCCAGCGCCGCCAGTCTGCCCAGCGCCGCCAGTCTGCCCAGCGCCGCCAGTCTGCCCAGCGCCGCCAGTCTGCCCAGCGCCGCCAGTCTGCCCAGCGCCGCCAGTCTGCCCAGCGCCGCCAGTCTGCCCAGCGCCGCCAATCTGCCCAGCGCCGCCAGTGCCGCCAGTCTGCCCAGCGCCGCCAGTCTGCCCAGCGCCGCCAGTCTGCCCAGCGCCGCCAGTCTGCCCAGCGCCGCCAGTCTGCCCAGCGCCGCCAGTCTGCCCAGCGCCGCCAGCGCCGCCAGTCTGCCCAGCGCCGCCAGCGCCGCCAGTCTGCCCAGCGCCGCCAGCGCCGCCAGTCTGCCCAGCGCCGCCAGCGCCGCCAGTCTGCCCAGCGCCGCCAGTCTGCCCAGCGCCGCCAGTCTGCCCAGCGCCGCCAGTCTGCCCAGCGCCGCCAGTCTGCCCAGCGCCGCCAGCGCCGCCAGCGCCGCCAGCGCCGCCAGCGCCGCCAGTCTGCCCAGCGCCGCCAGTCTGCCCAGCGCCGCCAGTCTGCCCAGCGCCGCCAGCGCCGCCAGTCTGCCCAGCGCCGCCAGCGCCGCCAGTCTGCCCAGCGCCACCAGCGCCGCCAGTCTGCCCAGATCCGCCATTAAGGCAGGATCTGTAAAAACTGCCAGTCAGCCAGGATCCGCCAGTCTGCCAGGATCTGCCAGAACTGCCATTCAGCCAGGATCTGCCAGAACTGCCTGTCAGCCAGGATCCGCCAGTCTGCCCAGCGCCGCCAGTCTGCCCAGCGCCGCCAGTCTGCCCAGCGCCGCCAGTCTGCCCAGCGCCGCCAGCGCCGCCAGTCTGCCCAGCGCCGCCAGTCTGCCCAGCGCCGCCAGCGCCGCCAGTCTGCCCAGATCCGCCATTAAGGCAGGATCTGTAAAAACTGCCAGTCAGCCAGGATCCGCCAGTCTGCCAGGATCTGCCAGAACTGCCATTCAGCCAGGATCTGCCAGAACTGCCTGTCAGCCAGGATCCGCCATTCAGCCAAGATCCGCCAGAACTGCCTGTCAGCCAAGATCCGCCATTCAGCCAGGATCTGCCAGAAATGCCAGTCAGCCAGGATCCGCCATTCAGCCAGGATCCGCCATTCAGCCAGGATCCGCCAGAACTGCCAGTCTGCCAGGATCTGCCAGTCAGCCAGGATCTGCCATTCAGCCAGGATCCGTCATTCAGCCAGGATCTGCCAGAACTTCCTGTCAGCCAGGATCCGCCAGCCAGCCAGGATCTGCCGGAACCGCCAGCCAGCCAGGATCTGCCGGAACCGCCAGCTAGCCAGGATTTGCTCGATTCATCAACCTGCCTGAGCTTCCTCTCAGTCCTGAGCTGCCCCTCAGTCCAGTGTGGCCCGTTGTTAGGGTTCCTAGGCCAAGGTTAGCGGCGAGGGTCGCCACTCAAGGGACGCTAAGGAGGGGGACTAAGACAATTATGGAGTGGGGTCCACATCCAGCGCCAGAGCCGCCACCGCGGACAGATGCCCACCCAGACCCTCCCCTATAGGTTTAGGTTGTGCGCTCGGAGTCCGCACCTTGGGGGGGCGGGGGGGTACTGTCACGTTCTGACCATCGTTCGTGTGTGTTTTCCTTGTTTTAGTGTTGGTCAGGACGTGAGCTGGGTGGGCATTCTATGTTGTGTGTCTGGTTTGTCCATTTCTATGTTAGGCCTGATATGTTTCTCAATCAGAGGCAGGTGTTAGTCATTGTCTCTGATTGGGAACCATATTTAGGTAGCCTATTTTGTGTTAGGTTTTGTGGGTGATTGTTCCTGTCTTTGTGGCACCAGATAGGACTGTTTTGGTTTTTGCACGTTTCTTGTTTTGTAGATTGTTGTACTTTCATCTTTATTAAAGATGCACAAAACTAACCACGCTGCATTTTGGTCCGCCTCTCTTTCCCCACAAGAAAACCATTACATTCTCTCTACTATTATTCTGACATTTCACATTCTTAAAATAAAGTGGTGATTCTAACTGACCTAAGACAAGGAATTTTTACCTGGATTAAATGTCAGGAATTGTGAAAAATAGAGTTTAAATGTGTATGGCTATAAGGTGTTTGTAAACTTCCGACTTCAACTGTAAGTACTTTACACTACTGCTAATAAGTCCCAGACTGTATTGTGTGTCATCCTCCATGATTTAACAATGGACATCAGTCACAGACTGTATTGTGTGTTATCCTCCATGATTTAACAATGGAAATAAGTCCCAGACTGTATTGTGTGTTATCCTCCATGATTTAACAATGGAAATAAGTCCCAGACTGTATTGTGTGTTAACCTCCATGATTTAACAATGGAAATAAGTCCCAGACTGTATTGTGTGTTAACCTCCATGATTTAACAATGGAAATAAGTCCCAGACTGTATTGTGTGTTAACCTCCATGATTTAACAATGGAAATAAGTCCCAGACTGTATTGTGTGTTATCCTCCATGATTTAACAATGGAAATAATTCCCAGACTGTATTGTGTGTTATCCTCCATGATTTAACAATGGAAATAAGTCCCAGACTGTATTGTGTGTTATCCTCCATGATTTAACAATGGAAATAAGTCCCAGACTGTATTGTGTGTTAACCTCCATGATTTAACAATGGAAATAAGTCCCAGACTGTATTGTGTGTTATCCTCCATGATTTAACAATGGAACTAAGTCCCAGACTGTATTGTGTGTTATCCTCCATGATTTAACAATGGAAATAAGTCCCAGACTGTATTGTGTGTTATCCTCCATGATTTAACAATGGAAATAAGTCCCAGACTGTATTGTGTGTTATCCTCCATGATTTTATTAATGTGCATGTATGGCTTTTTCAAGTTTTGTGTGTGCTTGTTTTTTTGTTGTTGGAATGGTCGAATTAATAAACTAAACATTTGCCATACTACAGACCAAGCCATGTCCTTAACAAAATGATGAACTGAGATCTATAATGCAGTCTGATTAGTAAAAAATGACTAGGTTCACCGTTTATTTATAATCCTAAACAGGGGCACAAATTTGATTTTAGAAGTGGGGAGGCACATAACTTCTATTTTATTCAGTCGGATCAAACACTCCAAACAACCTACCCGACCCGCTCGGAGGCGTCCGCATGGTCCTAAAGCACACCGTTGCCTCATTTTGTATCACATTCCAATGATAAAACTGGAGGGGGGGGGGACAAAAATGCTATTTCATGTCCCCCGTCCCCGTCCCCAGTGAAAGTTGAGCCCCTGATCCGAAGTAACACCAGTCACCCTGATGGCCAAGGTGGCTCCCAATAATGAGTTAGATGCATAATATCTTAACGTTATAGTTTTAGAAGGTTGAGATAAAAAAAAAATCCAGAGAAATCTCAGATCTTGGACAGAAAGGACCTATTATTTAGCTCTGGCACAATATGACATCACAATATGTGCGTGGTAAATGGTATAACGAAGACAGGACACTGACGAGTCATAACTTATTATGATTGACCTGTCTGTGTGATCGTGTGTGTGTGAGAGAAAGTGAAAGAAAACAGAGGGAGGGAAAGCAAAAGGGAGAAAGATCAACCTAGACATCACCACCAGAACAGCAACAACCACAGGAAACTACTATGAGACATTGGGCTTCACAGTAAGGCACTCGGTCTTTTATTAAATTAAGACTTTGTCCCAGCTGTCACTCAATCACACATCACAACACATTCCAGAGCTGTCAGTGTGCTAAACATTGAATTCCAGGAAGCAATGCCTCTCTCAGCAACTCTGTGTGTGTGTGTGTGTGTGTGTGTGTGTGTGTGTGTGTGTGTGTGTGTGTGTGTGTGTGTGTGTGTGTGTGTATGTGTGACTGCTAGGCGGGGGCCGGTCTCTGACTGACACAACCATTAGAGAGTTTTTACGCCTGTCTAAACCTTCTCCTTATAATGGATTATACTCTGAGCTCTCTGTCATACTTGGGAAGGGGAGCCATGGCTGAGGAGAGAGGAGAGGGAGAGAACAGGAGAACAGCTCTCCGGGATTCAGAGGCTAGCCTCAGTGCAACTGACGTGGTTTGGGAACCATACTTGCGTGATGAGTAAACTTGTCTTGCATAATGATTAGGCTTTTCCTCAGTGGAAAAACACAGTGGGCAGCTGCTGACGAGAGGAGACGACTGTGTGTCTGCAGCTCTCCAGGACTCAGAGGCCAGCCTCAGACTCTGCTACACACCCACTGACGGACTGCTCAGTCATCCAATGAGTATTCTCACGAGCCACAGACAAATCTCAAGCTATATGAATGTTGGTCTGGAATGACTACCAAATGAGTGTCAAGCCAAGACCCCCCCAGACTCCACTAGTCTGTTGTGATGAGGAAACGATGCAAGACAGTTAACATGGAATAGTGAATGGGTGAGGAATATTAGATTGGCATGATGGGGAGAATCTCAATTGCATGTTCCTCGTGTCCTCTCTCCTTGCCTCCTTCTCAAACCCCATTGGAGGAGAAGGTCAGAGGGGCCGGAATCTCTGGCTTTCTCATACACTGGGGTTTGAGAAGGAGGCAAGGAGAGAGGACACGAGGAACATGCAATTGAGATTCTCAGAGTATTTTGAACAGATGCCTAAATCAGGCTGCGTCACTCACATCAGAATCAAAATACTCAGACTGACTCATAAGAGTAGGCAGTTCTATAAAAAGAAAGAGTGACTCAGCATGACCTTATGAGTTCAGCACAACCTTATAAGCAGTGGAACAACAAGCCATCAGTCTGCTGGGATCTTAGTCCAGAACTTTCAACAGGTAAAAAAGGGGTACAGAGCACACCCATTCATCACTGAGACTCATTGCTTTGTCTTTCCTGACAGGGAAGGAAAATATCACAAAAACACATAGATAATAACAAATAACTAGAAAAACGCCCCATGAATTGAAAAGTGTGAAAGATAGATTTTCTGTATAACGCAATATTGTTTCTGTCTGGGGGTTGTTCCATTCTGTAACAGAGATAAACACCTATCAATCGTGTTCCGTCTGCACGCTGAAGATTCCATTATGGAAGGACACAATAGTGTTTCGCTGTTTGTGTTCAAAGCCACACAAAAGCTGGCCAAAGAACCAATTTCCTTTTCTTAAGGAACTCATTCATCTTCCACTGTTCCACATTCACAGCCAGAACAACAGACTAGTGAAGAGCCATTATCAAGCTGTCCGAGAAAATTAAATACACCTCACGGTCTCAACAATAATGGTCAAAGCTCAACTGAGAACTGAAAGAATACGTTGAGGATGGCTGTGGTAGGGTTATGCTTCTAAAAGCTCAATTGAATTTGTAGACTACAGCATCATACAGAATGGAATGCTCCGGAAGTTAAAAAACATGTGCTTACTTAGGGCCAGGAGTCTTTCCCTACCGTATGGCCTGACCAAAAAAAAATAACTCTGGGCCCTCGCCCCGAAAGTCAGGTACTTGCTCAGTAAAGCAGTAAAGCACTCGGTTCCATCAGTTTAAACAACAAAAACCTCCAGAGACCATACCAGCAATATTAGACACTCCACACTACAGACTACACACCACACACTACAGACTATAGACCGCACATACTACACACTGCAGACTACACACTGCAGACCACACTCTGCAGACTACACACACTGCACACTACATACTACACACTAGACTACATGCTACAGATTACAAACTGCAGACCACACACTACAGACTACACACCACACACTACAGACTATAGACCGCACATACTACACACTGCAGACTACACACTGCAGACCACACTCTGCAGACTACACACACTGCACACTACATACTACACACTAGACTACATGCTACAGATTACAAACTGCAGACCACACACTACAGACTACACACCATAGACCGCACATACTACACACTACAGACTACACACTATAGACCGCACATACTACACACTGCAGACTACACACTGCAGACTACACACTATAGACCGCACATACTACACACTGCAGACTACACACTGCAGACCACACACACCACACACTACAGACTACACACTATAGACCGCACATACTACACACTGCAGACTACACACTGCAGACTACACACTATAGACCGCACATACTACACACTGCAGACTACACACTGCAGACCACACTCTGCAGACTACACACACTCCACACTACAGACTACACACCACACACTACAGACTACACACCACACACTACAGACTACACACTATAGACCGCACATACTACACACTGCAGACTACACACTGCAGACCACACTCTGCAGACTACACACTAGACTACATGCTACAGACTACACACTACAGACTACACACTGCAGACTACACACTAGACTACACACTGCAGACTACACACTGCAGACTACACACTAGACTACATGCTACAGATTACACACTACAGACTACAGATTACACACTACACACTACATACTACACACTACTGACTAGACACTACATACTACAGACTACATACCACACACTCGGTCTATAGTGTGCAAACTGCAGACCACACACCACAGACTACACACTGCAGACTACACACTGCATACTACACACTAGACTACATGCTACAGACTACACACTACAGACTACACACTGCAGACTACACACTAGACTACATGCTACAGATTACACACTACAGACTACAGATTACACACTACACACTACATACTACACACTACTGACTAGACACTACATACTACAGACTACATACCACACACTCCACCCTAGACACTACAGATTACACACTACATACTACACACTAGACTGTACAGATCACACACTACAGACTACACACTACATACTAGACACTACACACTACAGATTACACAATACAAACTACAGATTACACACTACACACTAGACACTTCATACTACAGATTACACCCTACAGATTACACCCTACAGATTACACACTAAACACTACACACTACAGATTACACACTACAGACTATACTACAGATTACACACTACATACTACACACTAGACACTACAGATTACACACTACATACTACACACTACAGACTTTACTACAGATTACACACTACATACTACAGATTACACACTCGACACTACAGATTACACACTAGACACTACACACTACAGATAACACACTACATACTACAGACTACACACTACACAATAGACACTACAGATAACACACTACATACTACAGACTACACACTACACAATAGACACTACAGATACTACACACTACAGACTAGACACTACAACTAGACACTACAGACTACACACTACAAATTACACACTACAGACTAGACACTACAGACTACACAGTACAAATTACACACTACAGACTAGACACTACAGACTACACACTACAGATTACACACTACAGACTAGACTACAGAGACAACACTCTGAATGACTAAAAGATGCAGTGGTGCATCAGACCAGTAACAACAGATATTGATTCGTCACACTGTGGATTGATTCTCTCACGCCACTTCTCGTCTGACACCATTACAGTGAGTCTCCACCGCGGTCTGAAAAGCATCTCCTGCTGAGATGCTATTGGATTACAATCACCGGCTTCACTCCTCTCCACACGATTAAGGTCAATGCAAAATAAAACAGCAGTTTCCTATGGAGCGAGTCAAGCTTTATTGTTCTCCAGTGCCCGAGGGGCTGTGTGGACAAGCTAACTCACACACACACACACACACACACACACACACACACACACACACACACACACACACACACACACACACACACACACACACACACACACACACACACACACACACACACACACACACACACACACACACACACACACACACACAGTTTGCTTGCAGGGCTTCATGGGTTGACAGGGAGTGTGTGTGTGTATGTGCTTCCCATTTAGCCTGACCTCTCACTGTGGGAGGGAAATTAATTCTGATGGCAACATAACAGCTATGACTAGAGATAGGTGGTGAAGCCTTGAAGAGGCACAGTGTGGAGTGGAGTGTGAAAACTGTCTATCAGAGAATCGGCATGGGGCCCATAATAAAGTGACTCCAGAAAAGAATAGTCTACCACTGAGGCAAGGCCAGTATACCTGGCATCCTGTCACTATTACCTCTATCAGGTGTTTCACTCTGTCGGAGCAGGAGCTCTAGGGGCCAGATTGAAGTGTTTGTTTCTCGCTCTGTCGGAGTAGGAACTCTAGGGGTCAGATTGAAGTGTTTGTTTCTCTGTCGGAGTAGGAACTCTAGGGGCCGGATTGAAGTGTTTGTTTCTCTCTCTGTCGGAGCAGGAACTCTAGGGGCCAGATTGAAGTGTTTGTTTCTCGCTCTGTCGGAGCAGGAACTCTAGGGTCCGGATTGAAGTGTTTGTTTCTCTCTCTGTCGGAGTAGGAGCTCTAGGGGTCAGATTGAAGTGTTTGTTTCTCTCTCTGTCGGAGTAGGAACTCTAGGGGTCAGATTGAAGTGTTTGTTTCTCTCTCTGTCGGAGTAGGAACTCTAGGGGTCAGATTGAAGTGTTTGTTTCTCTCTCTGTCGGAGTAGGAACTCTAGGGGTCAGATTGAAGTGTTTGTTTCTCTGTCGGAGTAGGAGCTCTAGGGGCCAGATTGAAGTGTTTGTTTCTCTGTCAGAGTAGGAACTCTAGGGGTCAGATTGAAGTGTTTGTTTCTCTCTCTGTCGGAGTAGGAACTCTAGGGGTCAGATTGAAGTGTTTGTTTCTCTGTCGGAGTAGGAACTCTAGGGGCCAGATTGAAGTGTTTGTTTCTCTGTCGGAGTAGGAGCTCTAGGGGCCAGATTGAAGTGTTGGTTTCTCGCTCTGTCGGAGTAGGAACTCTAGGGGTCAGATTGAAGTGTTTGTTTCTCTCTCTGTCAGAGTAGGAACTCTAGGGGTCAGATTGAAGTGTTTGTTTCTCTCTCTGTCGGAGCAGGAGCTCTAGGGGTCAGATTGAAGTGTTTGTTTCTCTCTCTGTCGGAGTAGGAGCTCTAGGGGTCAGATTGAAGTGTTTGTTTCTCTCTCTGTCGGAGTAGGAACTCTAGGGGTCAGATTGAAGTGTTTGTTTCTCTCTCTGTCGGAGTAGGAACTCTAGGGGCAAGATTGAAGTGATGGTAGTTGAACTATGTGTGTTTTGTTCCTAAGAGATTGACATTGCAGGTAGAAAACAAAAAGTGAAGCCTACCAAGGTTATGAGAAAGACATGGTGCAAAAGCTTGAGGTACATGTCCTTACAAATAACAACTGTCTTGGGGTACATGGCCCTACAAATAACAACTGTCTTGGGGTACATGGCCCTACAAATAACAACTGTCTTGGGGTACATGGCCCTACAAATAACAACTGTCTTGGGGTACATGGCCCTACAAATAACAACTGTCTTGGGGTACATGGCCCTACAAATAACAACTGTCTTGGGGTACATGGCCCTACAAATAACAACTGTCTTGGGGTACATGGCCCTACAAATAACAACTGTCTTGGGGTACATGGCCCTACAAATAACAACTGTCTTGGGGTACATGGCCCTACAAATAACAACTGTCTTGGGGTACATGGCCCTACAACCAACAACTATAAATTATTGACACAGCCTAAAATAAATGTTGAAATAAATGTATATATATATATATACAGTGCCTTGCGAAAGTATTCGGCCCCCTTGAACTTTGCGACCTTTTGCCACATTTCAGGCTTCAAACATAAAGATATAAAACTGTATTTTTTTGTGAAGAATCAACAACAAGTGGGACACAATCATGAAGTGGAACGACATTTATTGGATATTTCAAACTTTTTTAACAAATCAAAAACTGAAAAATTGGGCGTGCAAAATTATTCAGCCCCTTTACTTTCAGTGCAGCAAATGATCCAATGTTGAATGATCCAATGTTGACCTAAATGACTAATGATGATAAATACAATCCACCTGTGTGTAATCAAGTCTCCGTATAAATGCACCTGCACTGTGATAGTCTCAGAGGTCCGTTAAAAGCGCAGAGAGCATCATGAAGAACAAGGAACACACCAGGCAGGTCCGAGATACTGTTGTGAAGAAGTTTAAAGCCGGATTTGGATACAAAAAGGTTTCCCAAGCTTTAAACATCCCAAGGAGCACTGTGCAAGCGATAATATTGAAATGGAAGGAGTATCAGACCACTGCAAATCTACCAAGACCTGGCCGTCCCTCTAAACTTTCAGCTCATACAAGGAGAAGACTGATCAGAGATGCAGCCAAGAGGCCCATGATCACTCTGGATGAACTGCAGAGATCTACAGCTGAGGTGGGAGACTCTGTCCATAGGACAACAATCAGTTGTATATTGCACAAATCTGGCCATTATGGAAGAGTGGCAAGAAGAAAGCCATTTCTTAAAGATATCCATAAAAAGTGTAATTTAAAGTTTGCCACAAGCCACCTGGGAGAAACACCAAACATGTGATTATGGATCTCCTCACTTTTCGTAGACTGTTATCCCGTCTCCCAACTCCGCTGCTGCCTCTGCCACATTGTTCTCAACACCAATATGCTGGTTAACTTTGCCATTATGCACATAGCAACATGGTCTAGGAAAAGCCGCAATTCAACAGCGCACTGATGTGTTTCAGAACTGCGGACAGCAACCGCTACCCAACGCGGGAGAAATCAAATCTGTTATAAAATATAATTTTTTATTAGTGTTGCACCATTGTTCCTACGTAATAGAACCATAAACAATTTCAGTAGCACGTCTTAGAGTGATGGACTGTGCCATTCCCACAACGGATCAGTCCACTCAGACAGGAGCCAATCAGACAGGTGTCTTTTACACCATATGTTTTTTTTGCTACTGCTCAACTAAAGAAATCTCGGTCGACCAACAGCCTATCGACCAAACAATCAACTAATTAGGATCAGCCCTAAACTATTTTGAATCATCACATACACTGCTGCTGGTGTATTATTTGAACTGAAGCCTAGTCACTTTACCCCTACCTATATGTACATGCAGTGGCTTGCAAAAGTATTCACCCCCTGAACAAAATAGGAAAAATGCTGCCTTACAACCTGGAATTAAAATGTATTTTGGGGTATTGTTTCATTTGATTTACACAACATGTCTACAACTTTGACGATGCAAAACATTTTGTATAGCTCGCTATTCACCTCCCAAAAGTCAATAATGTGTAGAGCCACCTTTTGCCGCAACTACAGCTGCAAGTCTCTTGGATTAAGTCTCTATAAACTTGGCACATCTAGCCACTGGGATTTTTGCCCATTCTTCAAGGCAAAACCGCTCCAGCTCCTTCAAGTTGGATGGGTTCTGCTGGTGCACAGTAATCTTTAAATCATACTACATATTCTCAATTGGATTGAGGTCTGGGATTTGACTAGGCCATTCCAAGACATTTAAATGTTTCCCCTTAAACCACTCGTGTGTTGCTTTAGCAGTATGCTTGGGGTCATTGTTCTGCTGGAAGGTGAACCTCCCATTCTCAAATCTCTGGAAGACTGAAACAGGATTGCCTCAAGAATTTCCCTGTATTTAGCGCCATCCATCATTCCTTCAATTGTGACAAGTTTCCCAGTCCCTGCCGATGAAAAACATCGCCACGGCATGATATTGCCACCACCATGCTTCACTGTGGGGATGGTGTTCTCGGGGTGATGTGAGGTGTTGGGTTTGCACCAGATATAGCGTTTCCCTTGATGGCCAAAAAGCTCAGTTTTACTCTCATCTGACCAGAGTACCTTCTTCCATATGTTTGGGGAGTCTCCCACATGCCCTTTGGTGAACACCAAACGTGTTTGCAGATTTTTTTCTGTAAGCAATGGCTTTTTTCTGGACACTCTTCTGTAATTCCCAGCTCTGTGTAGTGTACGGCTAAAGTGGTCCTATGGATAGATACTCCAATCTCCGCTGTGAAGCTATGCAGCTCCTTCAGGGTTATCTTTGGTTTCTTTGTTGAATCTGATTAATATCCTCCTTGCATGAGTTTTGGTGGGCAGCCCTCTCTTGGCAGGTTTGTTGTGGTCCCATGTTCTTTCCATGTTTTAATAAAGGATTTAATGGTGCTCCATGGGAAGTTCAAAGCTTCTGATATTTTTTTAGAACCAAACCCTGACACAGTTGAAGTTGGAAGTTTACATACACTTAGTTTGGAGTCATTAAAACTAGTTTTTCAACCACCACAAATGTCTTGTTAACAAACTATAGTATTGGCAATTCGGTTACGACGTAATTTTTCCAATAATTGTTTACAGACAGGTTATTTAACTTATAACTCACTGTATTTCAATTCCAGTGGATCAGAAGTTTACATAAACCAAGTTGACTGTGCCTTTAAACAGCTTGGGAAATTCCAGAAAATTATGACATGGCTTTAGAAGCTTCTGATAGGCTAATTGACATCATTTGAGTCAATTGGAGGTCTATTCAGTGCCTCTTTGCTTGACATCATGGGAAAATTAAAAGAAACCAAGACCTAAGAAACATTTTTGTAGCCCTCCACAAGTCTGGTTTATTCCAAACGCCTGAAGGTACCACGTTCATCTTTACAAACAGTACAGAAGTGTAAACACCATGGTACCACGCAGCCGTCATACCGCACAGGAAGGAGTTCTGTCTCCTAGAGATGAATGTACTTTGGTGCGAAAAGTGCAAAATAACCCCAGAACAACAGAAAAGGACCCTGTGAAGATACTGGAGGAAACAGGCACAAAAGTATCAATATCCACAGTAAAGCGTGTCCTATATCTTCATAACCTGAAAGGCTGCTCAGTAAGGACGAAGCCACTACTCTAAAACCGCAATAAAAAAGCCAGACTACGGTTTGCAACTGCACATGGGGACAAAGATCGTACTTTTTGGAGAAATATCCTCTCGTCTGATGAAACAAAAATAGAACTGTTTGGCCATAATGACCATCGTTATGTTTGGAGGAAAAAGGGGGAGGCTTGCAAGCCTGAGAACACCATCCCAACCGTGAAGCACAGGGGTGGCAGCATCATGTTGTGTGGGTGCTTTGCTGCAGGAGGGACTGGTGCACTTCACAAAATAGATGCATCAAGAGGAAGGAAAATTACGTGGATATATTGAAGCAACATCAAGACATCGGTCTGTTAGTTAAAGCTTGGTTGCATGGGTCTTCCAAATGGACAAAGACCCCAAGCATACCTCCAAACTTGTGGTAAAAATGGCTTAAGGACAACAAAGTCAAGGTATTGGAGTGGCCATCACAAAGCGCTGACCTCAATCCTATAGAACATTTGTGGGCAGAAATTAAAAAGTGTGTGCGAGCAAGGAGGCCTACAAACCTGACTCAGATACAAAAGCTCTGTCAGGAAGAATGGGCCAAAATTCACCCAACTTATTGTGGGAAGTTTGTGGAAGGCAACCTGAAACGTTTGACCCAAGTTAAACATTTTAAAGGCAATGCTACCAAATACTAATTGAGTGTATGTAAGCCTCTGACCCACTGGGAATGTGAAAAAAATGTGAATGTGAATTAAAGCTGAAATAATTCTCTATTACTCTGACATTTCACATTCTTAAAACAAAAATGGTGATCCTAACTGACCTAAGACAGGGATTTTTTTTACTAGGTTTAAATGTCAGGAATTGTGAAAAACAGAGTTTAAATGTACTTGGCTAAGGTGTATGTAAACATCCGACTTCAACTGTATGTACTTCACAACTTCGTCCCAGACTTGTTTCAAGAGCTCCTTGGTCTTTATGATGCCCCTTGCTTTGTGGTGTTGTAGGGCTTTTCAGAACAGGTGTATATTGAGATCATGTGACACTTAGATTGAACACAGGTGGACTTTATTTAACTAATTATGTGACTTCTGATCTTCACCAGATCTTATTTAGGGGATTCATAGCTAAGGGGATGACTACATCTGCACACACCACTTCTCCATTAATTTTTTTTTTTAAACAAGTAATTTTCATTTTACTTCACCAATTTGGACTATTTTGTGTATGTCCAATACATTAAATCCAAATAAAAATCTGTTTAAATTAGGTTGTAATGCAACAAAAATAGGAAAAACGACAACAAACAAATACTTTTCAAGGCACTGTATCTACCTCCATTACTTCGTACCCCTGCACATTGACTCAGCACTGGTACCCTGTGTATTTATTCATTGTGTTATTAAATCTTTAAATATTTTCTTCTACATTGTTGAGAAGGGTCTGTAAGTAAGCATTTCACTGTTAGTCTACACCTGTGGTTTTACAAAGCATGTGACAAATAAAATTGGATAGCACTGTAGAATCACACTGGTTTCATGTTTATTAGCACAAACCTAAAAAAAAATACGAGACACGTTCAATCCACTAGTTAACGTGTATTCAGTGTTGACAGAGTAGGGTTACACTATCCCGGCCGTAACAGAGTTTGTGTAATTATTATCAAGATACAATAGACTAGATCACTTAAGATCGGAATTCAAACTCAAATCACAGGAATGCTGCTAGATCAAAGATAATTTAACAAAACAAGTCATAATAACATTGCTTAATACAACTAGGGGGCTTTACTTTAAAAACACTTTACAGGCGAGAGACTCTGTTCCATGTAAAGATTAAGGGATGGTGTAAAGAAAATAGAAAAAAAAAGGTCATCATCAACATAGATGTGAAGAACAATCCCTGCTGGTTCCTTGGGGTTTCAGCCAAACAACAGACGAGACAAACGGATGCCTATACTGTCCCAGCCAAGGCCCTGACCCCCCCCCCCCCCCCCAAAACCCTGGGTCGCATTCAGTGGGCACAAAAGCAGAACACTGTGTCAAAGTTTAAAACAAAGGAAAATTAACTAAAACACGCTAAAATGGCAACTCCTACTTTTCAAATGTTTTTTGGAGATTTTGTGCCAAATGAACGCTACCCTTCCGTCCCCCACTATCAGACTTGTCGTCTCAGGTGGAAACTTGTTTCAAAAACAGTCGCAGCCATTTTTGTGCCTACTGAACGCTACCCTCCCATCCCACCAGACTGGGTCTCTTGCTCCGTCCTCTCACTCCTTCCTGCGTTTCTTGTCGTGGTCGTAGTCCTTGGATCCTCTACTGGTGGAGGGTCTCTTGGAGCCGCCGTGTTGCTTCGCCTCCTCTAAAAACTTGTCCAGACCGAACGGATCCTCCTCAAACTGGACAGGGCCGTCACGACGAGGACCGTGGTCCGTACCAGAGAACTCGCGGTCCGGAACAAACCTGGAAGGGGAGGAATCAGTTGCATTAGTGCTGGACAAAATAAGTGCTCCCGTCGAGAAGGATTATAAGGTCCTTTAGTTCCCTACAACCCTGGGGTGTAGACGGGAGGGGACAGAGGTAAGGGAAGTTGAATCATTTGGAAATAGATAGTGTTCACTCAAAAACATTCCTCAAACATGGTTGGTTGTTAAATTCTGGTAGGTACAGAGGACAGACTTGGTATGACCCATATGAAGTGCAGTGCTGAATAAATGCATTAAACAATTCATCCTTTGAAGTGTTTTCCATTTAACTTTCAAAGGTCTAATGTCTCCATATTTCAAACATAATAAGGGCAGGTTGAATTTACCTCTGATAGACTGTTCCATAGGGTTTATCAACCTATAGCTAGTATCACATTCCACCATCAGTCCCTGTTAAAGTGACCTGTTATCTGTAGCCCAGTAAAGAAACCAATCACATAAAGCAGCCAGTGAAACTGAGGTAGACTGTCTGAGGAGACGCTGTGGACATCAGGGTAGGGATTCTGCAGATGAACTACAGACATTCTGCTCTGGTATACACACTATACGGTCCACCTCCGGTAAGAACTGCACACTCCACTTAGGGAAAGATCACTATAGTACCTACAGACTGGAGCGTTCTGGCAGTGTGTTTATCTATCAGCAGTGGACTGTGTCTCTCTCCATACGTCTCTCCCAGAGAAAGCAGCAACTTCCCCGACACGTTTTGCTCTTCATTGTAACCAGAGGGCTGATAGAAATACTATGCAGCCGGTCTCTCCTGGCTTGGACTTGAGGAGAGGCCGGTCTCTCCTGGCTTGGACTTGAGGAGAGGCCGGTCTCTCCTGGCTTGGACTTGAGGAGAGGCCGGTCTCTCCTGGCTTGGACTTGAGGAGAGGCCGGTCTCTCCTGGCTTGGACTTGAGGAGAGGCCGGTCTCTCCTGGCTTGGACTTGAGGAGAGGCCGGTCTCTCCTGGCTTGGACTTGAGGAGAGGCCGGTCTCTCCTGGCTTGGACTTGAGGAGAGGCCGGCCTCTCCTGGCTTGGACTTGAGGAGAGGCCGGCCTCTCCTGGCTTGGACTTGAGGAGAGGCCGGCCTCTCCTGGCTTGGACTTGAGGAGAGGCCGGCCTCTCCTGGCTTGGACTTGAGGAGAGGCCGGCCTCTCCTGGCTTGGACTTGAGGAGAGGCCGGCCTCTCCTGGCTTGGACTTGAGGAGAGGCCGGTCTCTCCTGGCTTGGACTTGAGGAGAGGCCGGTCTCTCCTGGCTTGGACTTGAGGAGAGGCCGGTCTCTCCTGGCTTGGACTTGAGGAGAGGCCGGTCTCTCCTGGCTTGGACTTGAGGAGAGGCCGGTCTCTCCTGGCTTGGACTTGAGGAGAGGCCGGTCTCTCCTGGCTTGGACTTGAGGAGAGGCCGGTCTCTCCTGGCTTGGACTTGGAGAGGCCGGTCTCTCCTGGCTTGGACTTGAGGAGAGGCCGACTGCATCACATATTTTTATAAGAAACATTAATGTGTTGGAAATTCCAAATGGTTTGCATTCATCAACAGCGCTGACACACACCCCACCAGACATGCCACCAACAGTCCCCAGGTCCAGAACAAATTCAAGGAAACATACAGTGTTACACAGAGCCATGAGTCCATCTTATGTAGCACAAATAAACAGCAAACCTGGTTTCAAAAAAACAAATAAAGCAACACCCCACGGCACAATTCCTCTCCCCCACGTGACCTACTGGTTGTGTGTCTGTACTGACACGTGACCTACTGGTTGTGTGTCTGTACTGACACGTGACCTACTGGTTGTGTGTCTGTACTGACACGTGACCTACTGGTTGTGTGTCTGTACTGACACGTGACCTACTGGTTGTGTGTCTGTACTGACACGTGACCTACTGGTTGTGTGTCTGTACTGACACGTGACCTACTGGTTGTGTGTCTGTACTGACATGTGTGTGGAACTGAAAGATGCACAAACACATGACATGTTGATGTTTTTAATTGTATTTAGTCTGTAATGTCTGTTAGGTTATGGTGCTGGACTCCAGTAACACGAGCTGTCACCAATGTGTCGGCTAATGTGGATCTAATAAAACCTCAATGTTAAACTTATCGTTCTATTTATCGTTACCTCGTCAATTCAGGTCATTTACCGCGATATGGATTTTTGGCCATATCGCCCAGCTAGATGTCCAAGTCATTTGAAGACATGTCCTTGTACATATGTGTGTGTATATATGGGGCGGCAGGGTAGCCTAGTGGTTAGAGCGTTGGACTAGTAACCGGAAGGTTGCAAGTTCAAACCCCCGAGCTGACAAGGTACAAATCTGTCGTTCTGCCCCCTGAACAAGGCAGTTAACCCGCTGTTCCTAGACCGTCATTATTGAAAATAAGAATTTGTCCTTAACTGACTTGCCTAGTTAAATAAAAAATATATATATATTTATTTTTTATTTATTTAACTAGGCAAGTCAGTTAAGGACAAATTCTTAACCTTCCGGCTAACAGTATATCATCAATACAGAAGGATAACAGATGGCCTTGCGTACTTGCTGCTCTGCATGAGCGTGTCCAGGTCGTCTCCATACATGTCCTTGTCAGAGCTCTTGGTGGGCCTGTAGATGTTCTGGGCCATATCGCTGCCTCTCCTGAACGGCTGGTCGTACACGTTGTACATCTCATCCTCCCCACCGGCAAAACCACTGTCCATACCCTGGGGGGAGTCATAAAAGAGCATGGAAGATTTTCTGTGCAAAATGTCCAAACTAAATTAGTTTGACCGGCTGTAAGGAAATAAAAACCAGTGACAACAACCCAACTTGTTTATGATAAAATTTCAGTTCCGCTTGGATCCATATTTTAAGTGGTTTAACTACTAAAACAGCTTTTATGATGCTGATAAATGATGCTGGGTCCTGTGTGGCTCAGTCGGTAGAGCATGGCACTTGCAACGCCAAGCGTCGTGGGTTCGATTCCCGCTAGGGCCACCCATATGTAAAAGTAGTGGCCCCAGCCGACTTGTAAGTCGCTTTGGACAAAAGCGTCTGCTAAATGGGATATATTATTATATATATTATTATTATATATTGATAAAGGTCAACTTTTACAGACGGTCCCTAACTGCACATTCACTTTTTCTCAAGAATGCCGAAAGAAGTAAATCATATTTCTCCATCCTGTTCCCCAGTCAAAATGCAGCCCATTTGGTGTATCATTTCACTGCAAGAAATGCTTATTCAGCAGGAGTTGATGTTGAGGCTATGTGAGAGTTTACAGAGCTACAGTCAGTGTCCAGTTTTCAGTTTCTAATCAACCCATCTGAACAGTAGGCTACAGTTCTCGTGATGTGTCACAGGCCTGTTCGAAGTGCCCATCTGGTGACTGTCTAATTTGTATAGCGCCTCACAATCCTCACACATAACCTAGTTATAACCTAGCCATAACGTTAACATAACCTAGTTATAACCTAGCCAGCACTGCCATCATCCTGTGTTACCACTTCACCTAATGTTTCACAAACATTACTTTTCTGCACCTCTCCTCTCTTTATTTACAACTCTCCATTTCACAGTTTCCTCTTATTGAATACAACTCAAATATTGTTTTTTTCCCCTCTGTGGTTCGACACAAGCTTTTTCTGCCCGTTCCCAAAAGCATTAGTTAGGCCCTAAAGCCTAGGATTACACTCTAACGCCAGACAGACTAAAATAATGAAAGAAAAACCTCCATGTAGCCTATAGATATAATAATTATAGATGAATGAATTTGTTACGGTATTGTCTTCATTCTACCTTCCTTCAGCCACACAATATATAACCGTGGGGACGGAAGGCTATGGGTCGACCTGCGCATCACTAGTGTGTGTGCGCTCCATCTCACCTTGCTCTGGTTAAACAGTCTCTGGTCGTACTGAGCCTCGTTGGAGGCTCTAGGGTTGGGCTGTCCCAGAGCGATCAGCTCACTGACATCTCTGTCCTGGTCTCTCTGCAGCTTCGACCTGACGATGGAAACACACCAGACAGACAGTTGAGGAAGAAGGAGACAAACAGGAGACATTCATTTAAAAGTACTACAATGGAAGGTAACGGGCGAGCTAAAACCTAGCGCACCCAACCTCTGTAGCTTTGTGTGGAATTAGTCTCTGCTCCAAACCACACACACTATAACACCAGGGCACATTACGGTCCCACAACTTTATCATTCCCAATCTCTACAAATCTGCAGATAATCACGTCCAGCAGAAGCGCCGGCAAGGTTAAATAGTCGCTGTTGGTGTCCCCCCCTCGTTGTCTCCCTGCAGTCGTAGCAGACAGACAAGGGGTCAGGGCTGGGTGCTGCTGTGGTGAGCTGCATTCATTCAACGTTTCTTACACACCATGAATGATTCCGCTGTGTGTGTAAAGTCAGTGTGTCGGGTGTGTGACTGGAGTAATGGTGTGTGACTGGAGTAATGGTGTGTGACTGGAGCAATGTTGTGTGTATGTAATGGTGAGTGACTGGAGCAATGGTGTGTGACTGGAGTAATGGTGTGTGACTGGAGTAATGGTGTGTGACTGGAGTAATGGTGTGTGACTGGAGTAATGGTGTGTGACTGGAGTAATGGTGTGTGACTGGAGTAATGGTGTGTGTATGTAATGGTGAGTGACTGGAGCAATGTTGTGTGTATGTAATTGTGAGTGACTGGAGCAATGGTGTGTGACTGGAGTAATGGTGTGTGACTGGAGTAATGGTGTGTTTATGTAATGGTGAGTGACTGGAGCAATGTTGTGTGTATGTAATGGTGAGTGACTGGAGCAATGGTGTGTGACTGGAGTAATGGTGTGTGACTGGAGTAATGGTGTGTGATTGGAGTAATGGTGTGTGACTGGAGTAATGGTGTGTGACTGGAGTAATGGTGTGTGACTGGAGCAATGTTGTGTGTATGTAATGGTGAGTGACTGGAGCAATGGTGGGTGTATGTAATGGCGTGTGACTGGAGTAATGGCGTGTGACTGGAGTAATGGCGTGTGACTGGAGTAATGGCGTGTGTATGTGTTGCGTTGTTAAAAATGATTGTACCTCTTATCAGGGGCAGCTCTAGAGATGTTCCTGTCGTGCTGTCTCTCTTTCCTCCTGTCATGACGGATCTCGTCACGCTCTCTGGCCTCACCGTCCTCTCCACCTGCCACAGGAGAGACCGAGGGAGGAGAGAGAAATACAGATGGACAAGGAACAGGGGATTGAGAGAGTGAGGCGAAACAGGGAATGAGAGAGTGAGACAGTGCAGAGGGAGTGAGGGAGAAGAAACAGGGAATGGAGAGAGGGAGAAGAAACAGGGAATGAGAGAGAGGGACAGTGCAGAGGGAGAGAGGGAGAAGAAACAGGGAATGAGAGAGAGGGACAGTGCAGAGGGAGAGAGGGAGAAGAAACAGGGAATGGAGAGAGGGAGAAGAAACAGGGAATGAGAGAGTGGGACAGTGCAGAGGGAGAGAGGGAGAAGAAACAGGGAATGTAGAGAGGGAGAAGAAACAGGGAATGAGAGTGGGACAGTGCAGAGGGAGAGAGGGAGAAGAAACAGGGAATGAGAGAGAGGGACAGTGCAGAGGGAGAGAGGGAGAAGAAACAGGGAATGGAGAGAGGGAGAAGAAACAGGGAATGAGAGAGGGAGAAGAAACAGGGAATGGAGAGAGGGACAGTGCAGAGGGAGAGAGGGAGAAGAAACAGGGAATGAGAGAGGGAGAAGAAACAGGGAATGGAGAGAGGGACAGTGCAGAGGGAGAGAGGGAGAAGAAACAGGGAATGAGAGAGGGAGAAGAAACAGGGAATGGAGAGAGGGAGAAGAAACAGGGAATGAGAGAGGGAGAAGAAACAGGGAATGGAGAGAGGGAGAAGAAACAGGGAATGAGAGAGGGAGAAGAAACAGGGAATGGAGAGAGGGACAGTGCAGAGGGAGAGAGGGAGAAGAAACAGGGAATGAGAGAGTGAGACAGTGCAGAGGGAGAGAGGGAGAAGAAACAGGGAATGGAGAGAGGGAGAAGAAACAGGGAATGAGAGAGAGGGAGAAGAAACAGGGAATGAGAGAGGGAGAAGAAACAGGGAATGGAGAGAGGGACAGTGCAGAGGGAGAGAGGGAGAAGAAACAGGGAATGAGAGAGGGAGAAGAAACAGGGAATGGAGAGAGGGAGAAGAAACAGGGAATGAGAGAGGGAGAAGAAACAGGGAATGGAGAGAGGGAGAAGAAACAGGGAATGAGAGAGGGAGAAGAAACAGGGAATGGAGAGAGGGACAGTGCAGAGGGAGAGAGGGAGAAGAAACAGGGAATGGAGAGAGGGACAGTGCAGAGGGAGAGAGGGAGAAGAAACAGGGAATGAGAGAGGGAGAAGAAACAGGGAATGGAGAGAGGGAGAAGAAACAGGGAATGAGAGAGAGGGAGAAGAAACAGGGAATGAGAGAGGGAGAAGAAACAGGGAATGGAGAGAGGGACAGTGCAGAGGGAGAGAGGGAGAAGAAACAGGGAATGGAGAGAGGGACAGTGCAGAGGGAGAGAGGGAGAAGAAACAGGGAATGAGAGAGGGAGAAGAAACAGGGAATGGAGAGAGGGACAGTGCAGAGGGAGTGAGGGAGAAGAAACAGGGAATGAGAGAGGGACAGTGCAGGGGGAGAGAGGGAACAAGGGGGTTACCAGGAGGCTCACTCATAAACGACAGCTGAGTCTAGTCCTCCCTCTGCATGCACAAAGCTACTTGGTCAAGACTCAGAAAGTGTTTCTAAATGCTGCATTTGGTTAAACACCGTCAGTATATTTAATTTCAAATGTACTTATTAGGGATTTGTGACCATGATAACCAAAACTTTGATACTTTGCAACTCTTCACATTGGCAGTCCTTGTACAGGAAAACACGAAATCATAAACAGATGATCTGATCCTAGATCTGTGGTTAGGGTAGAATTAAAACAGGAACTGACCTTTGTCCCCTCCGTGACCTTTGATCCCTGCCCTGCGGTCTCGGGCCATCTGAGCCAGTTCTCTGAGCTTCTCCTCCTTCTTCTCCTTCTCTTTCTGGGCCATCTTCTTCTCCACCTGGGCTCTCATCTCCACAGCCTCTCTGGCCTAAACACAACAGAGAGAGAGAACACAAAGAGAGAACACAATACTATTTTCATGGCGACAGAATCACCCGGAAATCCATATCACACAGAACTGTAGTTGGATTTGAAATGGACAAAAAGAAGACCATTCACAACCAAAACATTATTTCAGAGAGGCTCTGAGAAGTTGCTACGGCACCGGACGAACACCAAGATCCAAACCCACAGACTGTTTACCTTTCTGTCAGCAATGTAGAGCGCCTCGGCCAGTTTGGCAAAGTTCTCGTTGATGTGAACGGTCTGCAGTCCTCTACCGTCTGCAGCCAGACGCTTGTCCAGTGGGATGGTGTAACCCTAGGGAGACCAATCACAGAACGCAGGAGATGGGCTTCCAACGCTATCGCTCCGGGCACCAAAGATAAATGTCTCATCAATTCACCCGGTGCCTCCAGAGGGCGGAAGCAGAGGGAGAGTCAGTACCTTTGCGTTCTTCCAGTTTGAAATACAGGGGGGAATCTTCCACTCCTGTTGCTCCTTGACAGTCATCTGAAAGGATACAGAGAAAACACGTCACGTCTTTGTCCAACATTTACACAGCTAGAGGGAGGAGGTTCCAGGTGAACCCATTTACACAGCTAGAGGGAGGAGGTTCCAGATGAACCCATTTACACAGCTAGAGGGAGGAGGTTCCAGATGAACCCATTTACACAGCTAGAGGGAGGAGGTTCCAGGTGAACCCATTTACACAGCTAGAGGGAGGAGGTTCCAGATGAACCCATTTACACAGCTAGAGGGAGGAGGTTCCAGGTGAACCCATTTACACAGCTAGAGGGAGGAGGTTCCAGGTGAACCCATTTACACAGCTAGAGGGAGGAGGTTCCAGGTGAACCCATTTACACAGCTAGAGGGAGGAGGTTCCAGGTGAACCCATTTACACAGCTAGAGGGAGGAGGTTCCAGATGAACCCATTTACACAGCTAGAGGGAGGAGGTTCCAGATGAACCCATTTACACAGCTAGAGGGAGGAGGTTCCAGGTGAACCCATTTACACAGCTAGAGGGAGGAGGTTCCAGATGAACCCATTTACACAGCTAGAGGGAGGAGGTTCCAGGTGAACCCATTTACACAGCTAGACGGAGGAGGTTCCAGGTGAACCCATTTACACAGCTAGAGGGAGGAGGTTCCAGGTGAACCCATTTACACAGCTAGAGGGAGGAGGTTCCAGATGAACCCATTTACACAGCTAGAGGGAGGAGGTTCCAGATGAACCCATTTACACAGCTAGAGGGAGAAGGTTCCAGGTGAACCCATTTACACAGCTAGAGGGAGGAGGTTCCAGATGAACCCATTTACACAGCTAGAGGGAGAAGGTTCCAGATGAACCCATTTACACAGCTAGAGGGAGGAGGTTCCAGATGAACCCATTTACACAGCTAGAGGGAGGAGGTTCCAGATGAACCCATTTACACAGCTAGAGGGAGGAGGTTCCAGGTGAACCCATTTACACAGCTAGAGGGAGGAGGTTCCAGGTGAACCCATTTACACAGCTAGAGGGAGGAGGTTCCAGGTGAACCCATTTACACAGCTAGAGGGAGGAGGTTCCAGATGAACCCATTTACACAGCTAGAGGGAGAAGGTTCCAGATGAACCCATTTACACAGCTAGAGGGAGGAGGTTCCAGATGAACCCATTTACACAGCTAGAGGGAGGAGGTTCCAGGTGAACCCATTTACACAGCTAGAGGGAGGAGGTTCCAGATGAACCCATTTACACAGCTAGAGGGAGGAGGTTCCAGGTGAACCCATTTACACAGCTAGAGGGAGGAGGTTCCAGGTGAACCCATTTACACAGCTAGAGGGAGGAGGTTCCAGGTGAACCCATTTACACAGCTAGAGGGAGGAGGTTCCAGGTGAACCCATTTACACAGCTAGAGGGAGAAAGTCACAATGATGTATTACGCTGACCCGATACTTTTAAAACAGAATTAAAGTGCTCAAAACAGAACTGTAGTAACTTTGCCTAAACCTTGAGATGCATGTATCTGTCTGAACCCCTATGGTCTGAACGAGGGACGTGACAATATTTTCATTTTTTTTTTTTTAAACAAAACATTTCAAATGCCCCTTTTCTCTCTCATTCAACTTCCTTTTATTATCTTCATAAAATGACGTGAATTCAAAATTCAGATAAGGTCCGTCGAACCACCACTAGGCGGTACTCAGTTCAATGTACCGAAGTCATGGTCACCAACCAGCTAGACAGCACCCACCTTACCACTGTCCCCCCACCCACTCAGTAACGATGGTATTAATGCTGTCCACCACCCACTCAGTAACGATGGTATTAATGCTGTCCACCACCCACTCAGTAACGATGGTATTAATGCTGTCCACCACCCACTCAGTAACGATGGTATTAATGCTGTCCACCACCCACTCAGTAACGATGGTATTAATGCTGTCCACCACCCACTCAGTAACGATGGCATTACTGCTGTCCACCACCCACTCAATAACGATGGCATTACTGCTGTCCACCACCCACTCAGTAACGATGGCATTACTGCTGTCCACCACCCACTCAATAACGATGGCATTACTGCTGTCCACCACCCACTCAATAACGATGGTATTAATGCTGTGTACCACCCACTCAGTAACGATGGTATTAATGCTGTCCACCACCCACTCAGTAACGATGGTATTAATGCTGTGTACCACCCACTCAGTAACGATGGTATTAATGCTGTCCACCACCCACTCAGTAACGATGGTATTAATGCTGTCCACCACCCACTCAATAACGATGGCATTACTGCTGTCCACCACCCACTCAGTAACGATGGTATTAATGCTGTCCACCACCCACTCAATAACGATGGCATTACTGCTGTCCACCACCCACTCAGTAACGATGGCATTACTGCTGTCCACCACCCACTCAGTAACGATGGCATTACTGCTGTCCACCACCCACTCAGTAACGATGGTATTAATGCTGTCCACCACCCACTCAATAACGATGGCATTACTGCTGTCCACCACCCACTCAGTAACGATGGCATTACTGCTGTCCACCACCCACTCAGTAACGATGGCATTACTGCTGTCCACCACCCACTCAGTAACGATGGTATTAATGGTATTACTGCTGTCCACCACCCACTCAGTAACGATGGTATTACTGCTGTCCACCACCCACTCAGTAACCATGGTATTACTGCTGTCCACCACCCACTCAGTAACCATGGTATTACTGCTGTCCACCACCCACTCAGTAACGATGGTATTAATGCTGTCCACCACCCACTCAGTAACCATGGTATTAATGCTGTCCACCACCCACTCAGTAACGATGGTATCCCATTCAGCACCTGTTCTGCCAGCAACGGGTTGTGTCTCACACTGCCTCCCTTCCAGCAACGGGTTGTGTCTCACACTGCCTCCCTTCCAGCACCTGTTCTGCCAGCAACGGGTTGGGTCTCACACTGCCTCCCTTCCAGCACATGTTCTGCCAGCAACGGGTTGGGTCTCACACTGCCTCCCTTCCAGCACATGTTCTGCCAGCAACGGGTTGGGTCTCACACTGCCTCCCCTCCAGCAACGGGTTGGGTCTCACGCTGCCTCCCTTCCAGCAACGGGTTGGGTCTCACACTGCCTCCCCTCCAGCAACGGGTTGGGTCTCACGCTGCCTCCCTTCCAGCAACGGGTTGTGTCTCACACTGCCTCCCTTCCAGCAACGGGTTGGGTCTCACACTGCCTCCCTTCCAGCAACGGGTTGTGTCTCACACTGCCTCCCTTCCAGCAACGGGTTGTGTCTCACACTGCCTCCCTTCCAGCAACGGGTTGTGTCTCACACTGCCTCCCTTCCAGCAACGGGTTGTGTCTCACACTGCCTCCCTTCCAGCAACGGGTTGTGTCTCACACTGCCTCCCTTCCAGCAACGGGTTGGGTCTCACACTGCCTCCCTTCCAGCAACGGGTTGTGTCTCACACTGCCTCCCTTCCAGCACCTGTTCTGCCAGCAACGGGTTGGGTCTCACACTGCCTCCCTTCCAGCACATGTTCTGCCAGCAACGGGTTGGGTCTCACACTGCCTCCCTTCCAGCACATGTTCTGCCAGCAACGGGTTGGGTCTCACACTGCCTCCCCTCCAGCAACGGGTTGGGTCTCACGCTGCCTCCCTTCCAGCAACGGGTTGGGTCTCACACTGCCTCCCCTCCAGCAACGGGTTGGGTCTCACGCTGCCTCCCTTCCAGCAACGGGTTGTGTCTCACACTGCCTCCCTTCCAGCAACGGGTTGGGTCTCACACTGCCTCCCTTCCAGCAACGGGTTGGGTCTCACACTGCCTCCCTTCCAGCACCTGTTCTGCCACTGTAGCTCAATTCCACTTGGCAAAGTTTGCATCTGATCACCTTCTCAAAGTATTGCCATACAGGTCTTCGCTTCTTTGTCTCACGATCTGCCATTTTTCCACCTGTTAATGACGGTGACGCGTGGGGCGCTTCAGAGCCGTAGCAAATCATTTGAAAGATGCATATTGCCTACCTACAGTATTTCTGCGTTATATATTTAAAGCGCCCCACACGTTGTGCCTTTATAATGACCAGGACCTGTTAGTGACAGTTTGGTGATAACTGCACTAGGATTTTAATCTAAATAAATAAATAAAAAGGGTTTTCAGTAAGGGATTATTTTCCCGAAACGTTAACGATTCCAAATTCGTTCAAACGTCACACCCCTTGTCTGAACCCCAACAGTACCTTTCTGCTGGGAGAGTGCATGACTGGTGCAGGAGGGGAGGGAGGACCACGAGGAATCTTCTTGTTGATCCTGAAACAACCAAACATGTCATTTTAGTTAACACAATAAGGGGGTGGGCATCTAGTCTGCATCCGTTTTGTTTAAGGACATGCATGACTCGAGTTACCCCAGCAAGATGATAAAACTGACAAGCATGTCAGTTAAAGAGTTTAGCAAGCATTTAGACAGGGGCCATGATGTAAATGTACTTACTTGAAGCGTGGGGGCTCCATGGGGTCCTTCTGCATCTCCACCATACGGATGACCCTCTGTTTGGCCCCGGAGTTGAAGGCCACACCCTGCTGGGAAGGAGTGTACCTGGAGGAATAACACAGAAGGTATCAGCATCTACAGGCCCCTTTCAATAAACCACACAAACACTTGGAATAAACGATAGGTTTCACGGGGACTGTACACATGTAGGCCTAGGCTACATGTTGCATGGAAGTACGCAAATGATCAGACCACAATGATTTCTAAATCGTGTCTGAAAATTGTTGTATTGTACTTTTCTGTAGTATTATATTATTCTGTAGGGCAGAAATGCAGAAACAATTAAAAAAATTATATCATATACACTTAATGGCCAGTTTATTAGGTACAGTTTTAGTGGCCAGTTTATTACCCCCCCCCCCCAATCACAAAAATGGTTAGCTCTACATCCATTATCTCAGAAACAGCCGGCATCCTGGGCTTTTCATTAACGACAGTGTCCAGGGTTTACAGAAAACAGTGCAACAAACACAAAAAAAACATGCAGTCAGCAGGTTGTTAGCTTGCCGGTGGCTCAAAAACAGCTTGTTGATGAGAGGTCGAAGGAGAATGAACACAAACAGACAAACAACAGGGCAATACAACAGTAAGAGCGCAGAAGTGCATTTCGGAAAGCACAACTCATCGGTCCCTGTAACAGATGGACTCTAGCAGCAGACGCCCACATCAGTTAAAAACAACAAGAAGCGGCTCCAGTGGGCAACACTGTGGAAAAACATTGCCTGGTTCGCCGAATCCCGTTCCTGTTGCGTCATGCGGATGGCAGTCAGGATTTGAAATAAGCAGCATGAGTCCATGGCCCCATCCTGCTTGGTGTCAACGGTACATGCTGGTGTTTATTTTTGTAAATGTTTAAAAAAAAAATGTTTTTACCTTTATTTAACTAGGCATGTCAGTTAAGAACAAATTCTTATTTTCAATGATGACCTAGGAACAGTGGGTTAAATGCCTTGTTCAGGGGCAGAACGGCAGATTTTTACCTTGTCAGCTCAGGATTCGATCTTGCAACCTTTCAGTTACTAGTCCAACGCTCTAACCACTAGGCTGACTACCTGCCGCCCCAATATAAATGTTGTGGCGGTGTGGGGAATGTTTTCCTGGCACACGTTAGGTCCCTTGATCCCAACAGAGCAACATTTGAACGCCACTCCTTGTCGATTCCATTGCCTGGGGAATTCAGGTTGTTCTGGAGGCAAAGGGGGGGGGGGGTCCAATACTGGATGTACAAACCTAATAAAATGGCCACTAATAGTGCATCAGAGAACAACCATACCTGATGTACTGTGCAGGGGCCTGTTTGTCTGCTGCCCTCACAGGCATGGCTGCGGCGATCTTCTGGGAGACCTGCTTCATCAGAGCATCGCGGGTCTTCTCCGTCAGCTCTTTGACAGCCTCCTCGTCAGGCTTCTGCAGCTCAGGAGCATCATCGTTCAGCACTTCCTTAGGAAGCAGGTCTGTGTACTTACTGAAGATCACCTGCACAGGGCGAACAGAGGAGACAGCGGAAGATACATAAACTGAACTCTACACTGGTTCTCTATGGGGGCAAATATTCAAATGGTGGCCCCTCTGGTTTTTATTTAACCAGGTAGACCAGTTGAAAACAAGTTCTCATTTACAACTGCGACCTGGCCAAGATAAACACATAGCAGCGTGACAAAAACAAACTACATTTTAACACATGATCTGGGCAAGACACAGCTTTATTTACTTGGTAACTATAGGACAACAACGATGGAGGCTCACAGCATAAATCCAAATAAAATGGACTGTACATTCTCAGATGAGTCTGCGACAAAGTATTGTACGTCCAACTGCGTTGTAAATCTAGCTAGACCAAGCAGACCAGCTGGATATTTAATCATATTCTTACCTTGTCCTTGCCCTGTCCCTGTCTGGCGATGGCATCGTATTTGATCTTGCCCTCAGCATCCACCTGAACTGCCAGGGCATTGGATGTCTTTTTCTTCCTGCCCATCTCCAGAGGGAACTGGGCCACGTGGATCTCAGGGAAGGCACCGCCATCTCCAAAGTCCTACAACACAAAACAAGGCAGAGAGTCAAACAAACAGAGACTAAGAGGAAGCTAAGGGAGCCAAACACAAACCGAGAAAAAGTCTCACATCACCTCTTTTTTCTGGACAGAGAGCTTTGACTGTCCCTTCCAATTCACATGGAGTCCCTTTTAAGACAACTCATAGGTAACACAGAATCGCAGCCTCATTGAATTAATAAAACTAGGTATGGCGTAAATATCAGTACCTCCAGAGAGCGTGGCACCCAACTCTTCCTGTAGCCGTAAGGAGGGGGTTCTCTGCGGGAGGAGACCAGGGCGGTGGAGTGGGACCTCTGTGCCCGGGCTCTCTCCTCTGACTCCAACTGGTCCTGAGACAGCTGGGTCGGCGCAGGTAGAAAGCTGCAGGCAGACAAACAAAATACAAAGTTGTTAATCTTCTTTCGCTATCAAATTGGATGTACGCAATTCAGATATCTCGACTGTAAACAATGCTAGCAAGCTAGCTAACGTTCGCGTACGATGCCTGTGCAAGTTTGAAAGTTGAGACACTAGTTGCGAACGCAACCATGTGTTGTAACGCCAACGTACATTTTCTAATAAACCTGACCCCGATAAACCAAATACCTCGCAAGCAAATACCCAAGACAAGAAACCACCAGAGAGCAGTTAGCTAAAGTTAGCTTGCTAGCTAGACAACTAGGCCAGGAGTTAGCCTAGCTAACTATATGCTAACGACCAAAACATCGATTTCATAAAAATAATATGGGGGTAAGACGTAAGTAACTTTACATAATGTCTTAACATGCCATTTTATTATTTAAAGGTGTTGTACATTCAGTAAAATATAAATAAGGCCTTGCCACACGACTCACCTCGTAAGCGACATTTTTTTCTCTACCCTTGCTCGCACAGACTGACGTCATGCGTAGGTAACGCCACAATGTTCAGAATCTCGCGAGATTAGATTGCAGCTACATGTGACTTCCTTTCCAGCATGTGAGGTGCTCGATCGAGAATGCTCCCGCATATTTCACTTTTTTACGATATATATAAAAAAAATACTTAGAAAAAAGAATGGCGAGTAAAAGACTATGAAAACTATTGACATTCTTACATGTTAGTCATTTAGCAGACCCACTTATCTAGAGTGACAAAAAGCTTATTTATGCTTGATCAGACAGTGTAGTAGGGTTGTGAATCAATTGCGGAGCCTCCGGAGTCTTGTGGTGGATACTGCATCACCGTGCACTACCCAAAGTTTGTAACCATCTGGAGGTCACGGTATAGCTCCGTGTAGCTCCGCATTGACATGATGTTGACTGTAGGTGGGGATAGGAGGTCCTGTATAAACACAAAATCACAATTTTAACAAGTACATTTTCCTCCAACAAAGTAGTTATCAGCAAAGTCAGTGCAAGTGGGAAAAGTGCATATATAAAAACCTCCCCTGTCCTGACATTAGGGGGAAGCTTGACAGAGAAGAGCTCTGACTGGGCTTAGCAGGAGCTAGAGGAGTTTGTATTTATTATGGATCCCCATTAGTTCCTGCTGAAGCAGCAGCTACTCTTCCCAGGGTCCAGCAAAATTAAGGCAGTTTATAAAATGTAAAAAAAAAAAACATTACAATACATTCACAGATTTCACAACACACTATGTGTCCTCAGGCCGCTACTCCATCACTACCACATATCTACTGTCCTAAATCCATGTGTATTTACAGTGCGTATGTTGTCATATGTGTGTGTCTGTGCCAATGTTTGTGTTGCTTCACAGTCCCCGCTGTTCCATAAGGTGTTTTTTAATCTGTTTTTTAAGTCTATTTTTACTGCTTGCCTGAGTTACTTGATGTGGAATAGAGTTCCATGTAGTCATGGCTCTATGTAGTACTGCGTGCCTCCCATAGTCTGTTCTAGATGGGTGGGAGGGAGGGAGAGCCAAGACCAGAGGTGGCAGAACAGTTTTCTCGGGTTGAGGTGTAGGGTTTGACCATAGCCTGAAGGTAGGGAGGGGAAGTTCCTCTTGCTGCTAGATAGGACAGCACCACGGTCTTTAAGATGATGCCAGCTTCGACTGGAAGCCAGTGGAGTATGCAGAGGAGCGGGGTGATGTGAGAGAACTTGGGAAGGTTGAACATTAGGGATGCTGCGGCATTCTGGATAAGTTGCAGGGGTTTGATGGAACAAGCAGGGAGCCCAGCCAACAGAGAGTTGCAGTAGTCTAGACGGGAGATGACCAAGTGCCTGGATTAGTACCTGTGCTGCTTCCTGTGTGAGGAAAGGTAGTACGCTACAGATGTTATAGAGCATTAACCTGCAGGAGGCTCTGCTTTGATGTTTGCAGAGAATGACAGGGTGTTGTTCATTGTTACACCAAGGTTTTTTGCACTCTGGGAGAGGGACATTGTGGAGTTATCAACCATGATGTAGAGGTCGTGAAGTGGGCAGGCCTTTCCCGAGAGGAAGAAGAGCTCTGTCTTGTCGAGGTTGAGCTTGAGGTGGTGGGCCGACATCCAAGCTGAGATAGCTGCCAGGGACACAGAGATGCGTGTCCCCACCTGAGTGTGAGAAGAGGGGAAGGATAAAAAATAGTTGTGTCATCCGTATACCAATGATAGGAGACTATGTGAGGATACTTGGTGCAGACACAGATCCTGTCCACACCGCCTGGTAGGAGTGGTCTGCCAGGTAGGATGCAATCCAGGAGTGTGTGGAGCCTGAGAATCCCAGCTCTGAGATGGTGGAGAGGAGGATCTGATGGTTCATGGTGTCGAAGGCAGCGGATAAATCTAGGAGGATGAGAACAGAGGAGAGAGTCAGCTTTGGCAGAGTGGAAAGCCTCCGTGACAAAGAGGAGAGCCGTTTCATTTGATTGAGCCACCTTGAAGCCTTACTGGTTAAGGTCAAGATAGTTCTGAGAGAGATAATGAGAGAGTTGGTCATAGACAGCACACTCAAGTATTTTGGAAAGAAGGAAAGAAGGAAACTGGCCTTTTTTTAAGTCTGAGGGGTTGAGTGTTGGTTTCTTAAGGAGGGGAGCGACTCTGGGCATCTTTAAGTCAGAGAGGACGCATCCAGTGGTCAGGAATGAGTTGACGAGGGAAGTGAGAAGGTCTCCAGAGATGGTCTGGAGGGGGATGGGAGAAGGTCTCCAGAGATGGTCTGGAGGGGGATGGGAGAAGGTCTCCAGAGATGGTCTGGAGGGGGATGGGAGAAGGTCTCCAGAGATGGTCTGGAGGGGGATGGGAGAAGGTCTCCAGAGATGGTCTGGAGGGGGGAATGGGAGAAGGTCTCCAGAGATGGTCTGGAGGGGGGAATGGGAGAAGGTCTCCAGAGATGGTCTGGAGGGGGATGGGAGAAGGTCTCCAGAGATGGTCTGGAGGGGGATGGGAGAAAGTCTCCAGAGATGGTCTGGATGGGGGAATGGGAGAAGGTCTCCAGAGATGGTCTGGAGGGGGATGGGAGAAGGTCTCCAGGGATGGTCTGGAGGGGAATGGGAGAAGGTCTCCAGAGATGGTCTGGAGGGGGATGGGAGAAGGTCTCCAGGGATGGTCTGGAGGGGGATGGGAGAAAGTCTCCAGAGATGGTCTGGAGGGGGATGGGAGAAGGTCTCCAGGGATGGTCTGGAGGGGAATGGGAGAAGGTCTCCAGAGATGGTCTGGAGGGGGATGGGAGAAGGTCTCCAGGGATGGTCTGGAGGGGATGGGAGAAGGTCTCCAGAGATGGTCTGGAGGGGATGGGAGAAGGTCTCCAGGGATGGTCTGGAGGGGGATGGGAGAAGGTCTCCAGAGATGGTCTGGAGGGGGATGGGAGAAGGTCTCCAGAGATGGTCTGGAGGGGGATGGGAGAAGGTCTCCAGAGATGGTCTGGAGGGGGATGGGAGAAGGTCTCCAGAGATGGTCTGGAGGGGGATGGGAGAAGGTCTCCAGAGATGGTCTGGAGGGGGATGGGAGAAGGTCTCCAGAGATGGTCTGGAGGGGGGAGGAGCGGAAGGGGTAAAGTGGGCAGATTGTCAGGTGGCTGGATATCATTAGTCTAGGGCCAACCACAAATAATTGACTGCTTGATTGTTTGGTCATTAAGCTGTTGGTCGACCTAGATTGTTTTAGTTGACTGGTTGATTGTTTGGTCATTAAGCTGTTGGTCGACCTAGATTGTTTTAGTTGAGCAGTAACAAATATACAGCTCTGGAAGAAATGAAGAGACCACTGCAACATTATCGGTTTCTCTGGTTTTACTATTTATAGGTATGTGTTTGAGTAAAATTAACATTTTTGTTTTATTCTATAAACTACTGATAACATTTCTCACAAATTAAAATATTGTCATTTAGAGCATTTATTTTCAGAAAATGACAATTGGTCAAAATAACAAAAAATATATGGTGTTGTCAGACCTCGAATAATGTCAAGAAAAAAGTTATTATTCATTTTCAAACAACACAGTACTAATGTTTTAACTTAGGAAGAGTTCAGAAATCAATATTTGGTGGAATAACCCTGATTTACAATCACAGCTTTCATGTGTCTTGGCATGCTCTCCACCAGTCTTTCACATTGATGTTGGGGGACTTTATGCCACTCCTGGCCCAAAAATTCAAGCAGCTCAGCTTTGTTTGATGTCTTGTGACCATAGATCTTCCTCTTGATCACATTCCAGAGGTTTTCAATGGAGTTCAGGTCTGGAGATTGGGCTGGACATGACAGGGTTTTGATCTGGTGGTCCTCCATCCACACATTGATTGACCTGGCTGTGTGGCATGGAGCATTGTCCTGCTGGAAATACCAATTCTCAGAGTTGGGGAACATTGTCAGAGCAGAAGGAAGCAAGTTTCAATCCAGGACAACCTTGTACGTGGCTTGATTCATGTGTCCTTCACAAATACAAATATTCCCGATTCCAGGCTTGCTGAATCACCCCCAGATCCTCCACAAAATATCACTGTGGGTGCGAGACACTGTGGCTTGTAGGCTTCTCCAGGTCTCGCATCCACTGTGAAATTTGGTGGAGGATCGGTGATGATCTGGGGGTGCTTCAGCTTTGTACACTGCCTCAAATGTGTCAAAAACATGCTATTGAAATGGCAGAAATCATTGATGACCCAAAAGATAAATGCTGCCTTGTCTCATTCACCTTCTTGTCACTCATCCTCAGATTTCTCCAAACCCTGTCAGCTCACATCCATCGCAGCATTACCCCATCAGATCAGACGGGATAACTTCATTAGGTCTCCGCTCACCAACAGGAAGACACAATAAAGAACAAAATAGCAGTAGTGCCTCTTCGAAACAGTTGACCTGCATGCTTTTTCTAATACTCCTGGGACCCACTGAATGGAAATCCATCCTTGAGACTTTCTCCTATAGGATACAGTATGTACTGCATTTAAACATAACAGTGGGTACACTTCTACGCAGACGACACCATTCTGTATACTTCTGGCCCTTATTTGGACACTGTGTTAACTAACCTTCAGACGAGCTTCAACGCCATTCAACACTCCTTCCGTGGCCTCCAACTGCTCTTAAATGAAAGCAAAACTAAATTCCTTCCAGTTCTCTGCTGCCAATGACTGGAACGAATTGCAAAAATCACTGAAGTTTACACTCTATCTCCCTCACTAACTTTAGGCATCAGCTGTCAGAGCAGCTTACCGATCATTGCACCTGTACATAGCCCATCTGTAAATAGCCCACCCAACTACCTCATCCCCATATTGTTATTTATTTTTTGCTCCTTTGCACCTCAGTATCTCTACTTCCACATTCATCTTCTGCACATCTATCACTCCAGTTTTTAATTGCTAAATTGTAATTATTTCGCTACTATGACCTATTTATTGCCTTACCTCCCTAATCTTACTACATTTGCACACACTGTATATATCCTTTTCTATTGTGTTATTGACTGTACGTTTGTGTATTCCATGTGTAACTCTGTGCTGTTTGTGTTGCACTGCTTTGCTATATCTTGGTCAGGTCGCAGTTGTAAATGAGAACTTGTTCTCAACTGGCCTACCTGGTTAAATAAAGGTGAAACAAAATAAATAAATAAATAAACATAAGCCGATGTTTCATCATTGTAACCTAATTATTGTAATTTCGATCAATGATGTCTAAATCAAAATGACATGTAGTCTTTTGTCAAACTGTTTCAGCCACATGATTCTAACGAGCCTAATTTCAATGTTTAAGAAGCTAAGTGCCCTTTCTTCAGCACTCAGCACAGTAAACATTTCACCACTCAGTCAGCAGTAGTAACCTCTATAGCAATGTTTCAAATGGCTTCTCTATACAGCCTGAGCCGTGGGCAATGAAAAGGTCACCAGGGTTCGTTCCATTTCCACAGAGCTCCTTCCTCTTCCTCTCTCTGATTGTTGCTGTTCCGGTAAAGGACACTTCTGAAAAGGTGTCAAACTCCGGTTATGTAACTGTGACCACAGGTTGAGGCCACCACGGTGTGTGTGTGTGTGTGTGTGTGTGTGCGACTGTGTTTGTGTGTGGGTGTCTGTGTGTGTGTGTGTGTGTGCGACTGTGTTTGTGTGTGTGTGTGTGTCGCCTGCCCCCGAAGGGTGTAAAAAATCCTATTTTCTGGTCCCCTTCTTGGTGCTCAGCTGGTACCCTACCCACTGTTCTCTCTCACCATCCCTCTTTTTCTCTCCCGCCACAGACTCCCTGGGTTGTTTCTGCGAGTGAGTGCTGGTTGGCTAGGCTGTAGTAGAGCGGTAAGGTAGTGCTGAACACTGATTGGTTGTGCTCCTCCACAAGGAGTTAGCAGGGGGTGAAGTGAGGCATGTTAACCTGAAGGGACAGAAGACATTGTCCCTCAGCAAAACTGCACAAGGGGTCCCTCCAGCCATACCATTGTCAGTCTCTGACTCTGACAAGTCATCAAGACCCATACTGCACTTTTCCCTGCATTATACTTTTATTTATTTATTTAACCTTTATTTAACTAGGCAAGTCAGGAACAAATCCTTATTTTCAATGACAGCAGAATGACAGATTTGTACCTTGTCAGCTCGGGCGTTTGAACTTGCAACCTTCCGGTTACTAGTCCAACGCGCTAACCACTTGGCTACCCTGCCGCCCATACTGGCACCACAGTTGCAGTGGGGTAAAGTACTTCAGTAAAAATACTTTAAAGTACTACTGTAAAGTCCTATTAAGTCGTTTTTTTTGGGGGGGGGGGGGGGGGTATCTGTACTGTACTTTACTTTACAATTTATGTTTATATTACTCATTACATTATGAATGCTTAGCAGGACAGGAACATGGTCAAATTCACACACTTATCAAGAGGACATCCCTGCTCGTCCCTTCTGCCTCTGATTTGGTGGACTCACTCAACACAAATGCTTCATTTATAAATGATGTCTGAAAGTATTTCCCTGTCTGTCCTTAACCAATTTTCAACAGGAGTATCACCTGTGGTTATTTAACCACACCTGAAAAGGGATTCAATGACATTCCCCAGATTTAGACTATGTTCAGTGTGGAGTGTGTGGCACAAAAATACCCACCCTGTAGTCTCCTGAACGTATCTTGTCCTGTGATTTAGGGCTGGTGTCAGAGCACTTCCATCTTCCATCCTCCATCCACACAGTCAGATAGTATCTCCAGTATAGGGTTGCACAATTCTGGTCACTTACCCAGAATTCTCAGGTTCTTCAAAAGTCCTGTTCGGAGGATTCATCATTTGTTTTCTCCGTCATGGTTCCAGGAATTCTCCAACCGGGATTTCTACAAAACCTGGGAATTCTGGGAAAACTACTCGATTTTTGCAAACGACTCAATGGTTACGTCTAGCAGGGCAGATAAGCAGGCAGTCCAGGACACATGCTACTGTTCTACTGCTGTGCTGCTGACGCCCAGGACACAGAGGTGCCACCTCCACCCGCCACCCAGGTCACCCTCCCAACAGGAAAAGTATGAGAATCAGACAGAGAAAAACAACACGTTCTGTGGACTTTCATCCTTTAACAACGGAAGTAAGGGAGAGAGGTGGGGATGGAGGGGGAAGGGGAGAGAGATAGGGATGGAGAAGGGGAGAGAGGGAGGACGGGAGAGAGATAGGGATGAAGGGAGGAGGGGAGAGAGGGAGGGATGGAGAAGGGGAGAGAGGGAGGACGGGAGAGAGATAGGGATGAAGGGAGGAGGGGAGAGAGGGAGGAAGGGAGAGAGATAGGGATGGAGGGGGAAGGGGAGAGAGATAGGGATGGAGGGAGAAGGGGAGAGAGATAGGGATGGAGAAGGGGAGAGAGGGAGGACGGGAGAGAGATAGGGATGAAGGGAGGAGGGGAGAGAGGGAGGAAGGGAGAGAGATAGGGATGGAGGGAGAAGGGGAGAGAGATAGGGATGGAGGGAGAAGGGGAGAGAGATAGGGATGGAGAAGGGGAGAGAGGGAGGACGGGAGAGAGATAGGGATGAAGGGAGAAGGGGAGAGAGGGAGGAAGGGAGAGAGATAGGGATGGAGGGAGAAGGGGAGAGAGATAGGGATGGAGGGAGAAGGGGAGAGAGATAGGGATGGAGAAGGGGAGAGAGGGAGGACGGGAGAGAGATAGGGATGAAGGGAGAAGGGGAGAGAGGGAGGAAGGGAGAGAGATAGGGATGGAGGGAGAAGGGGAGAGAGGGTGGAAGGGAGAGAGATAGGGATGGAGGGAGAAGGGGATAGAGGGAGGGAAGCCATGTCACCCTCCCAACAGTGTGAGGAGCAGACAGAGGAAAACAACATGTTCTGGTAGCCAAAATCAGACCACAGATGACCAGGGAGGACGAGGGGGATGGATGGAGGGAGTGAGGGGAGAGGGAAGAGGAGGTAGGCCAGCTCCCACAGCAGCAACCAGGGACCAGTGATAGAATGAGAAAGGCAGGGTGAGGTTGAGTGAGAGGGAGGGAGTGAGTGAGTGAGAGAAAGAGAAACAGAGCAGGGTGTATTTGCATGTAATCAGACATGGCAGAGCCTCACGACACAGCATGGATACATACATCATTTTACATCTTATTGACATGGACACTCCTTTCCTCCACTACATGGACACTCCTTTCCTCCACTACATGGACACTCCTTTCCTCCACTACATGGACACTCCTTTCCTCCTCTACATGGACACTCCTTTCCTCCACTACATGGACACTACATTCCTCCACTACATGGACACTACATTCCTCCACTACATGGACACTCCTTTCCTCCACTACATGGACACTCCTTTCCTCCACTACATGGACACTCCTTTCCTCCACTACATGGACACTACATTCCTCCACTACATGGACAATACATTCCTCCACTACATGGACACTCCTTTCCTCTAATCCACTATGGTTGAATTGAATGATTCACTTATTCATATATGTACATAATCAAAGTCTCTCATTCACACACAGTCATTTGCATAATAGAGGGTCATACATTTTCACACTCTGTGAACAATGTTAGATGGTAAATGTGATTATGTGAATCTGGGTATCATCATCTGGGCTTTTTTCACCTAAAACACCTCACTTTCCTGAAGAAAAGGATACACAGAAACCCTGACATCTCTGAAGCCTCCATCACGTAACACATCACGGGGTGGGTGGGTAGGTCGCAATATAAGGAGTGTGTGTGTGTGTGTGTCTCCTTAGAGGTAAACTATATAACCAAAGGTACAGTGCATTTGGAAAGTATTCAGACCCCTTGACTTTTCCCACATTTTGTTAGGTTTCAGCCTTATTCTACATTGAATTAAATTGTTTCTTTACTCAGTACTTTGTTGAAGCACGTTTGGCATCGATTACAGCCTTGAGTCTTCTTGGGTGTGATGTTACAAGCTTGGCACACCTGTATTTGGGAAGATTCTTCCATTCTTCTCTGCATATCCTATCAAACTCTGTCAGGTTGGATGGGGGGCATTGCTGCACAGCTATTTTCTGGTCCCTCCAGGGAAGTCTGGGCTCTGGCTGGGCAACTCAAGGACATTTAGGGTCTTGTAGCTAAGCCACTCCTGTCCAGTCACAGGACGCCAACCACGGGGACGACCCCGGGGATCAGGAGTGGTCCGGGCGCCTCCACTGAGGTGCAGAAACCTGAAAAACTGGCTGAGGTGTGAGAGTCTGACGAACTGGCTGAGGTGTGAGAGTCTGATTAACTGGCTGAGGTGTGAGAGTCTGATGAACTGGCTGAGGTGTGAGAGTCTGATGAACTGATGAACTGGCTGAGGTGTGAGAGTCTGATGAACTGGCTGAGGTGTGAGAGTCTGATGAACTGGCTGAGGTGTGAGAGTCTGACGAACTGGCTGAGGTGTGAGAGTCTGATGAACTGGCTGAGGTGTGAGAGTCTGACGAACTGGCTGAGGTGTGAGAGTCTGATGAACTGGCTGAGGTGTGAGAGTCTGACGAACTGGCTGAGGTGTGAGAGTCTGATGAACTGGCTGAGGTGTGAGAGTCTGACGAACTGGCTGAGGTGTGAGAGTCTGATGAACTGGCTGAGGTGTGAGAGTCTGATGAACTGGCTGAGGTGTGAGAGTCTGATGAACTGGCTGAGGTGTGAGAGTCTGATGAACTGGCTGAGACCTCCCCGGTTGCGTCGGTCGAGGCACGGGAACCTGTTCACCCAGCTGAGGCATGGGATCCTATCAATCCTGCTGACGTATGGAAACCTTTCGGGCCAGCTGAGGCAGGGGAGCCAGTTGAATCCGCCAAGGCATGGGAATCCAACACACTTGAAGAGGTCTCCCAGGTAGCACCAGTTCTGACACCTAGACCTGACATTTTAATTTTTACATTTTTTAAATTTTACCTTTATTTAACTTGGCAAGTCAGTTAAGAACAAATTCTTATTTTCAGTGCCGGCCTAGGAACAGATATGTACCTTGTCACCTCGGGGGTTTGAACTTGCAACCTTCCGGTTACTAGTCCAACGCTCTAACCACTAGGCTACCCTCCAACAACAACAAAACCTCCTGATGCTTCCCTTTGATGAGGCATCATCCTGTAACGTGTGCCCTGGGAAGCAAGTTCAGAGAGTCAATCATTTAAAAAATAAATTAAACGTAATACGAACAACACACAGACAGGAAACTGAAACAATGATGCCTTGGGAAGGAACCAAAGGGTGTGACATATAGGGCAGGTAATCAAGGAAGTGATGGAGTCCAGGTGAGTGTCATTATGCGTGTAACGATGGTGACAGGTGTGTGCCATAACGAGCAGCCTGGTGACCTAGAGGCCGGAGAGGGAGCACACGTGACAATCTGTTGTTCATTTGTTTTCAGAGAAATAGCATTGTATTTGGTCAAACAACATTATTTCCAACAGCTTGCTATGAGCTGGCAGCAAGCTAATAGGTCTGCTGTTAGAACCAGTAAAGGCCGGTTTACCGCTCTTGGGTAACGGAATAACTTTGGCTTCCCTCCAGGCCTGAGGACAAGTACTTTCTTCTCGGCTCAGATTAAAGATATGACAGATAGGAGTGGCTATAGAGACAGATACCCTTCCTCAGTAGCTTTCCATCTAAAGTGGCAACGCCAGGAGGTTTGTCATTATTGATCGTTAACAATAGTTTTTCCACATCTGACTTTACAAAATTCAAACTTGCAATGCTTTTCTTTCATTTTTTTTAATGCATGAGCATGATGGCCCACTGTTCGTCGTAGACATTTCCTGCCTAAGTTTCCGCACTGCCATTGAAGTAATCATAAAATTAATTGGCAACGTCAAATGGTTTTGTGATGAATAAGCCATCTGATTTGATAAAAGATGGAGCAGAATTTGTCTTTCTGCCCATAATTTCATTTAAAGTACTCCAATGTGTTTTTCCATCATTCTTTATATCAATGATCTTGGCTTCATAATACAGTTTCTTATTTTTGTTGAGTTTAGTCACATAATTTCTCAATTTGCGGTAAGTCAGCCAGTTATACGTGCAGCCAGACTTATTGCCATTCCTTTTCCCCCATCTCTTTTAACTATACAGTTTTTTCAATTCCTCATCAATCCATTTAGCCTTGACAGTTCTATCAGGCAGTTTCTTAACAGGTGCGTGCATCTTTATCAAATTCATCAAGTGCAGAGTCTGGATGCTCCTTATTAATCACATCAGACCAACAAATATTTTTAACATTATCCACAAGAGTCACAGCATAAGAGCAAAATCTTTTGTATGATCTCTTACACACTATTTTAGGCCCAGCGAGTGGAACTTTGTCTCTCCTGGATATAGCCACTATATTGTGATCAATGGATACGGATACAGCTCTAGAACAAAGTTCTACAGTATTAGTAAAAATGTGATCGATGCATGTCGACAATCTTGTCCCTGTAGTGTTTGTAAACACTCCGGTAGGTTGATTAATAACCTGAACCAGATTACAGGCGCTGGTTACAGTGAGAAGCTTCCTCTTGAGCGGACAGCTTGATGACAACCAGTCAATATTCAGGTCAGTCAAGCAGTCAATATTCAGAAAGTAGACCTCTCTGTTTACATCACATACACTATCAAGCATTTCACACATATTATTATGATATTGACTGTAAACACTTGGTGGCCTATAGCAACACCCCAAAGGATGTGCCAAGTGAACCTGCAACCACAACACTTCGATAACACTTGGCATAAGATCTTCTCCAAGAATTACAGTGATATGGCTCTGAATATATACAGTAACACATCCCCCATAAGTGTTTCTGTGTAACGGGTTTCTTCCAACTCCTTCTCTGATGAAGAGGTGGAACAAGGATCGGACCAAAATGCAGCGTGGTTCGTTCGATACATCTTTAATGATGAAAAAACACGAACAATACAAAACAACAAACGTCGAAAACCGAAACAGCCCTGACTGGAGCAACAAACACAGAGACAGGAACAATCACCCACAAACACACAGTGAAACCCAGGCTACCTAAATATGGTTCCCAATCAGAGACAACGATAATCACCTGACTCTGATTGAGAACCGCCTCAGGCAGCCATAGACTAATCTGTACACCCCACACAACCCCAAGACGAAACACACTACAAACAAACCCATGTCACACCCTGGCCTGACCCAATAAATGAAGATAACATAATAAATATAGACCAGGGCGTGACAGAACCCCCCCCCCTAAGGTGCGGACTCCCGGATGCACAACAAAAACAATAGGGAGGGTCCGGGTGGGCGTCTGTCCATGGTGGCGTCTCCGGCTCGGGACGTGGAACCCACTCTATGAATGTCTTAGTCCCCCCTCCTCGCGTCCTAGGATTGTCCACCCTCGCCGCCGACCATGGCCTAGTAGTCCTCACCCAGAACCCCACTGGACTGAGGGGCAGCTCGGGACAGAGGGGCAGCTCGGAACAGAGGAAGCTCAGCACTGAGAGGAAGCCCAGCCAGGTAGTTGAATCCGGCAGATCCTGGCTGGCTGGCAGTTCTGGCAGATCCTGGCTGACTGGCGGATCTGGAAGAGTCTGGTTGACTAGCAGATCTGGAAGAGTCTGGTTGACTAGCAGATCTGGAAGAGTCTGGCTGACTGGCAGATCTGGAAGAGTCTGGCTGACTGGCAGATCTGGAAGAGTCTGGCTGACTGACAGATCTGGAAGAGTCTGGCTGACTGGCGGATCTGGAAGAGTCTGGCTGACTGGCGGATCTGGAAGAGTCTGGCTGACTGACGGATCTGGAAGAGTCTGGCTGACTGACGGATCTGGAAGAGTCTGGCTGACTGGCAGATCTGGAAGAGTCTGGCTGACTGGCAGATCTGGAAGGGTCTGGCTGACTGGCAGATCTGGAAGAGTCTGGCTGACTGGCAGATCTGGAAGAGTCTGGCTGACTGGCGGATCCTGGCAGACTGACGGCTCTGGCTGCTCCACGCTGACTGGCAGCTCTGGCTGCTCCATGCTGACTGGCGGCTCTGGCTGCTCCATGCAGATTGACAGCTCTGGCGGCTTCTTGCAGACTGACAGCTCTGGCTGCTCCATGCAGACTAACAGCTCTGGCAGCTCCTTGCAGACTGGCAGCTCCATGCAGACTGGCAGCTCCATGCAGACTGGCAGATCCATGCAGACTGGCAGCTCTGGCTGCTCCAAGCAGACTGGCAGCTCTGGCAGCTCCATGCAGACTGGCAGCTCCTTGCAGACTGGCAGCTCCTTGCAGACTGGCAGCTCCATGCAGACTGGCAGCTCTATGCAGACTGGCAGCTCTGGCTGCTCCATGCAGACTGGCAGCTCTGGCTGCTCCATGCAGACTGGCAGCACTGGCTGCGCTAAACGGGCAGGAGACTCCGGCAGCGTTGTAGAGACGGAAGGCTCTGGCAGCGCTAAACAGGCGGGAGGCTCCAGCAGCACAGGAGAGGAGGGAGGCTCCGGCAGCGCTGTAGAGGCGGAAGGCTCTGGCAGCGCTAAACAGGCGGGAGGCTCCAGCAGCACAGGAGAGGAGGAAGGCTCCGGCAGCGCTGGAGAGGCGAGGCGCACAATAGGTCCGATGCGTGGTGCTGGCACTGGTGGTACTGGGCCGAGGACACGCACAGGAAGCCTGGTGCGGGGAGCTGCCACCGGAGGGCTGGTGTGTGGAGGTGGCACAGGATGGGCTAGACCGTGAAGGCGTACTTGAGGCGTACCACTGTTCCAGAGTTCAATGGTGGTGAGATTTACACCACTCCAGCTGACGTTTGGCATTGAGCATGGTGATCTTAGGCTTGTGTGCGGCTCCTCGGCAATGGAACCATTTCATGAAGCTTCCGACGAACAGTTATTGTGCTGACGTTGCTTCCAGAGGCAGTTTGGAACTCAGTAGTGAGTGTTGCAACCGAGGACAGCACTAGTTGACGTTTCCACTTCACAACAAGAGCATTTACAGTTGACCGGGGCAGCTCTAGCAGGGCAGAAATTTGACCAACTGACTTTTTGGAAAGCTCTTCAGTAAAGGCCATTCTACTGCCAATGTTTGTCTATGGAGATTGCAGGGCTGTGTTCTCGATTTTATACACCTGTCAGCAACAGGTGTGGCTGAAATAGCCGAATCCACAAATTTAAAGGGGGTGCACATACTTTTGTATATAGACTGTATCAAGACATGCACCTGCCTTTAAGTTTGCCCCCCATCAGCCGGAAATCCAAACCCAAGGTTACCAAGGGAGAGCAATTTGAGAAATTGAGAGCAAAAACTTGACCCATTGGCTCCTCAAAACCCATTGGAGGAGGTCTGAGGCGAGGAACCGTGGATCATTAGGCACTGTTGGTGGGCACTTCACCTTCCTCAGAACCAGTGAATATCTCGAGGTACAGGTAGATTAGTATGGTGTCGTAGCGTTAAATGTCATAGCGTAAAAATCATTAAATGTGAAGACTGTTAATTTATGACATCAATTCTCTGTCTGTAATTTAATTATGCGATTAAACTAATCATGTAACTTTAATTAACTAGGAAGTTGTGGCACCATGGGAAAATGTTTAAAGATAATTTATTTCCCAAATATAACTCTTCAGATATTTTCATATCTTATCGATTACAGTCACTTATTAATGTATTATCATCTCATCAGTCATATTCGGAATGTCGCAAACCCTTGGATATCTGCACGAACCTGAGCATAGATCATGAATTAGGGATAAACAAATAAGCTTCATTATTTATTTACTAAATAACTTAATCAATCACAGAATTACATAAACACACACAATAGGTCATACATTGGTTACTGACACAATAGAAAAATCTCTATTGGGCTAAGCCTATATGACGGCTTTGTAGACAAAGGAAAGGGGTGGGGACAGGAAAAGAGCGGGAAACTCAGAATGGATTCACTGCATACATACAGTTGAATACCTCATCATAAATATGGACATTTAGCATCTAACAACCACTCATTTGGATTTTCCTCTCTGTGATCACCGGTCCATCTGCTGGATAATAGTTCATCAGAGAGTCTCTGGTTGCGTTCCCCAGAAGTCCCAAGGTCTTTCGTGGTTGTAGTTGTTATAATGGATACTTCAGAGTACCATCCGGAAATGTTCTTAGATTGGCTGCGTTTACCAGACTAAAGTATTTAAACAGCTGAAGCCTGAATAATTGTTCTTTAGTTTGTAGATTTCTTAGCCATTTCAATGTGGGGACCTCATCCTTGCGTTTTTGAATCTTGTAGAGTTGCCAACCATTTCAACATGTAGCTACCACTTCATCAATCAATCAATGAAATGTATTTATAAAGCCCTTTTTACATCAGTCGATGTCACAAAGTGCTGTACAGAAACCCAGCCTAAAACCCCAAACAGCAAGCAATGCAGGTGTAGAAGCAAGGTGGCTAGGAAAAACTCCCTAAAAAGGCCAGAACCTAGGAAGAAACCTAGAGAGGAACCAGACTCTGAGGGGTGGCCAGTCCTCTTCTGGCTGTGCTGGGTGGAAATTATAACAGAACATGGCCAAGATGTTCAAATGTTCATAGATGACCAGCAAGGTCAAATAATAATAATAATCACAGTGGTTGATGAGGGTGCAACAGGACAGCACATCAGGAGTAAATGTCAGTTTGCTTTTCAAAGCCAATCATTCAGCATTAGAAACAGCAGGTGCGGTAGAGAGAGAGTCCAAAACAGCAGGTCTGGGACAAGGTAGCACGTCCAGTGATCAGGTCAGGGTTCCATAACCGCAGGCAGAACAGTTGAAACTGGAGCAGCAGCATGACCAGGTGGACTGGGGACAGCAAGGAGTCGTCAGGCCAGCTAATCCTGACGCATGGTCCTAGGGCTCAGGCCCTCCAAAAGAAGAGAGAGAAATAGAGAAAGAGAATTAGAGGGAGCATACTTAAATTCAGACAGGACACCGGATGAGACAGGAGAAATACTCATGATTTAACAGACTGAACCTAGTCCCCCGACACAAACTATTGCAAAAATACTGGAGGCTGAGACAGCTTCATGTTTTCTGATTTAATGTAAATTTTGTTGGAAGTGGCTTTTATACTAGAGTAGAAAAGGGGGCGTTCCATGACGCCTGATGTAATGTCTGGGCTCACGGGGGCGTGGACACTGACTAGTTAAAAACAAGTATCTAAACAAGTATCTCGTTTGAAAGGCAAACATCACATTACATCTTCTCACAAATAGTTTAATATTCAATCATATATTTTACACAACCATCAGATGCAAACCCCATAATTGAGAAGCGTACAGTAAAATGTGTTTCATGTCCTTCATGAGGTCACCAATTGAGACAAACTCGACATGACAGTCCCTTAAGTGTCCACGGACCATTCCCTCATTCTCAAAATAGAAATATTGTTTATTTCTCCAATTTTGGGGAATTCTCCAATTAGGAGTTTTGGCAGGAAGAATGTCTTTGTACAGTGTACAGTGGCTTGCGAAACTATTCACCCCTTTGGCATTTTTCCAATTTTGTTGCCTTACAACCTGGAATTAAAATAGATTTCTTTGGGGTTTGTATCATTTGATTTACACAACATGCCTGCCACTTTGAAGATGCAAAATATTTTTTTCTTGCGAAAGAAACAAGAAATAAGACAAAAAACTGAAAACCTGCATAACATGCATAACTATTCATCCCCCCAAAGTCAATAATTTGTAGAGCCACCTTTTGCAGTAATCACAGCTGCAAGTCTCTTGGGGTATGTTTCTATAAGCTTGGCACATCTAGCCCAGCTTCTTCAAGTTGGATGGGTTCCGCTAGTGTACAGCAATCTTTAAGTCATACTACAGATTCTCAATTAGATTGAGGTCTGGGATTTGACTAGGCCATTCCAAGACATTTAAATGCCCCCCCTTAGACCACTTGAGTGTTGCTTTAGCAGTACTCTTACGATCATTGTCCTGCTGGAAGGTGAACCTCTGTCCCAGTCTCAAATTCCTGGAAGACTGAAACAGGTTTCCCCCAAGAATATCCCTGTATTTAGCGCCATCCATCATTCCTTTAATTCTGACAAGTTTCCCAGTCCCTGCCAATGAAAAACATCCCCACAGCATGATGCTGCCACCACCATGCTTCACTGTGTGGATGATGTTCTCGGGGTGATGAGAGGTGTGTGGTTTGCGCCAGACATAGCGTTTTCCTTGATGGCCAAAAAGCTCCATTTCAGTCTCATCTGAACAGAGTACCTTCTTCCATATGTTTGGGGAGTCTCCCACATGCCGTTTGGCGAACACCAAACATGTTTGCTTGTTTATTTCTTTAAGGAATGTCTTTTCTGTCCACTCTTCCATAAAGCCCAGCTCTGTGGAGTGTACGGCTTAAAGTGGTCCTATGGACAGATACTCCAATCTCCGCTGTGGAGCTTTGCAGCTCCTTCAGGGTTATCTTTAGTCTCTTTGATTCCTCTCTGATTAATGCCCTCCTTGCCTGGCCTGTGAGTTTTGGTGGGCGGCCCTCGCTTAGCAGGTTTGTTGTGGTGCCTAATTCTTTCATTTTTTAAATAATGGATTTAATGGTGCTCCGTGAGATGTTCAAAGTTTCTGATACTTTTTTATAACCCAACCCTGATCTGTATTTCTCCACAATTGTGTCCCTGACCTGTTTGGAGAGTTCCTCGGTCTTCATGGTGCCGCTTGCTTGGTGGTGCCCCTTGCTTAGTGGTGTTGCAGACTCTGGGGACTTTCAGAGCAGGTGTATATATACTGAGATCATGTGACACTTAGATTGCACTCAGGTGGACTTTATTTAACTAATTATGTGACTTCTGAAGGTAATTGGTTGCACCAGATCTTATTTAGGGGCTTCATGGCTAAGAGGGTGAATACATATGCACGCACCATTTTTCCATTTATTTTTATTTTTTATTTTTTAAAGTCCTTTTTTCATTTCACTTCACCAATTTGGACTATTTTGTGTATGTTCATTACATGAAATCCAAATCCAAATCCATTTAAATTACAGGTTGTAATGCAACAAAATAGGAAAAAAGCCAAGGGGTATGAATGCTTTTGATACTGCTGTAGCTGTATCAAAATAGGCAACTATGGTTAAACAATTAGCCAAATAAGTGGTAAGATGTGTGACTGGACTGAGCCAAGCTGTTGGGCAATTCCACGGCAATTGGTTTGTTTGACATGCATTTTAAAGCTAAAACATCTGAGTCTCAACGTCACTCCTTTATAGTGTAATTGCCCTGTACAAATCCATTCCGCTTGTCAGTCAGCATGGCTCAGTATAGAATGGCATGCTGTCAGTCCATGAACAACCCACCTTGTGGAGAGCTTTCTTCCTATAGGTTCACTTATACCTTACCTACACTACTCATATTGTTTAGCAATGACTATCACATACTGTACATTCAGTATAGAACCATCTTTCTAACCAATAGTAGTAGCTTAGCCTTTTGTTAATCACCCTGTCATCCCAGATTTTGAAATTGTGCTTTACAGCAAAAACAATACAAGCGTTTGTATAAATTATTTGATATACTAACAAAACATTATGTACACCTAGCGGCAGGTAACTTGGTCACAAAAATCAGAAAAGCAATCAAATTAATCATTTACCTTTGATGAGCTTCGGATGTTTTCACTCACGAGACTCCCAGTTAGACAGCAAATGTTCCTTTTGTTCCATAAAGATATTTTTTTTATCCAAATACCTCCGTTAGTTTGATGCGTTATGCCTAGGAATCCACCGGAAATAGCGGTCATGACAACGCAGACAAAAATTCCAAATGATATCCATAATATCGACAGAAACATGGCAAACATTTTTTATAATCAATCCTCAAGGTGTTTTTCAAATATCTATTCGATAATATATCAACCGGGACAGTTGGCTTTTAACTAGGACCGGGAGGAAAAATGGCTACCTCTCTGTTTTGTGCAAAAATCACACTAAGAGCCAACAACAGACCACTTACGCAATGTGGACGTTTACGCTCATTCTTCAAAATAAAGGCCTGAAACTACGTCTAAAGGCTGTAGACACCTTAGGGAACCCACAGAAAAAGGTATCTGGTTGATATCCCTTTCAATGGGCAATAGGGATGCATAGAAAGACAGGGGTTTCAAAATAAGAGTCACTTCCTGATTGGATTTGTCTCAGGATTTCGCCTGCAATATCAGTTCTGTTAAACTCACAGACAATATTTTGACAGTTTTGGAAACTGTGTGTTTTCTATCCTGAGCTGTCAATTATATGCATATTCTAGCATCTGGTCCTGAGGAATAGGCAGTTTACCTTGGGAACGTTATTTTTCCAAAAATAAAAATAGTGCCCCCTGGCTTCAAGAGGTTAAACTGCATAGCTAAATATTTGTTAGCTAGTTAATGTTAGGTAGCTAGCTTCATAGCTAGCTGTTGTTCAACAAGCTTGCCTCATCAATAGCCTGCTTTAATAAAATAAGACTAAATAACTGCCTACTTCAATTTCAATATTGAATTCATAGTTGATTAGCTAGCTAGTTGGTTAGCTAGTTTCTCCACTGAAAAACTATCAAACTTACTACTTTATTTTTGTCAGCCTTCGTTCACCTTTCACCGTTTTCTTTTTCATCTCAATGGTAAAAATTCTGGTTAGAGAGCAGTAGAGGTGATTGGTCCAAAAACCTGACCAATTGTGTTTCAGTGGACTGCTACATGTTAATTGACTTGAATTGATAAAATTACAGTAAACAGTTAACAGAGCAAAATAGATTTTGGAGCGCTGGAAAATTGGTGTGAGAGAGTATTTCTTCAGGCGAACAAAAATCTCTGCTCTCCAATGAATTTACTGCGGGCGGAAATGCAGTTCTGCTGGCTGAAAGTCACACTAGCAAGTTTAATTTGAACACAACACGCTGGCCTGCGCTCACGGCACCTGTCCTCTGCTCGCTCGACCACAGTTCTTCTCTCTTAACTCAAGTGTTCTCGTGCCTGTTTGATCTTTGAATCGGAACTGACACCATGCCCATACTACTACGCCAAAACTTTGAGGCACCATCTGGTGATTGTGCCGCCTCCCTCCCTCCCTCCCTCCCTCCCTCCCTCCCTCCCTCCCTCCCTCCCTCCCTCCCTCCCTCTCTCTCTCTCTCTCTCTCTCTCTCTCTCTCTCTCTCTCTCTCTCTCTCTCTCCCTCCCTCCCTCCCTCCCTCCCTCCCTCCCTCCCTCCCTCCCTCCCTCCCTCCCTCACTCCCTCACTCCCTCCCTCACTCCCTCCCTCCCTCCCTCCCTCCCTCCCTCCCTCCCTCCCTCCCTCCCTCCCTCCCTCCCTCCCTCCCTCCCTCCCTCCCTCCCTCCCTCCCTCCCTCCCTCCCTCTCCCTGCCTCCCTCACTCCCTCTCCCTCTCTCCCTCTCTCTCTCTCTCTCTCCCTCTTTCTCTCCCTCCCTCCCCCCACTCTCTCTCTCTCTCTCTCTCTCTCTCTCCCTCCCTCCCCAAAGATGCTTCACAAATCATCTATAACCCTATACCATGCTCTATAAAGGTTCACAATGGGACATAACCATCAATTGATTTGTTTTATGTGTTTTACTCCTTTACAGAGCATGACATACTGTTAGAGATGATTTGTGACCCATTTATGTAGTCCTTGTGAAGTCTATACGAATGCTTTATGAAGCCTCCATAAGATGCACTTCAAATAAAGTGGGACAGATAATTCATATATAGGTTTGTCATATTTCTGCTGTTGGGAAGAGAATATGATGTTATTCAGAAAAACATGTTGGTAGAACAGGGCTATGTATGTTTGTTTACATGGAAGTCAGTGATTTTTGTTTACTCTAGGTTAATGAGGCAATACAAATGTGATGTGACTAAAATGTTACTAGTTGACTAAAATGGCCCACTGTTTCTGTCATTTTGACAATAACAAGATTAAATTATTATTAAAATAATTTAGCATTCTTCTCACCAATGTCCAGTCTCTTGACAACAAGGTTGATGAAATCCGAGCAAGGGTAGCATTCCAGAGGGACATCAGAGACTGTAACGTTCTTTGCTTCACGGAAACATGGCTCACTTGAGAGACGCTATCGGAGTCGGTGCAGCCAGCTGGTTTCTCCACGCATCGCGCCGACAGAAACAAACATCTTTCTGGTAAGAAGAGGGGCGGGGGCGTATGCCTTATGGCTAATGAGACGTGGTGTGATCACAAAAACATACAGGAACTCAAATCCTTCTGTTCACCTAGAATTCCTCACAATCAAATGTCGACCGCATTATCTACCAAGAGAATTCTTTCGATTATAATCACAGCCGTATATATTCCCCCCCAAACAGACACATTGATGGCTATGAACAAACTTTATTTGACTCTTTGCAAACTGGAATCCATACATCCTGAGGCTGCATTCATTGTAGCTGGGGATTTTAACAAGGCTAATCTGAAAACAAGACTCCCTAAATTTTATCAGCATATCGATTGCGCAACCAGGGCTGGCAAAACCTTGGATCATTGCTATTCTAACTTCCGCGACGCATATAAGGCCCTGCCCCGCCCTCCTTTCGGAAAAGCTGACCACGACTCCATTTTGTTGATCCCTGCCTACAGACAGAAACTAAAACAAGAAGCTCCCACGCTGAGGTCTGTCCAACGCTGGTCCGACCAATCTGATTCCACACTCCAAGACTGCTTCCATCACGTGGACTGGGATATGTTTCGTATTGTGTCAGACAACAACATTGACGAATACGCTGATTCGGTGTGCGAGTTCATAAGAACGTGCGTTGGAGATGTTGTTCCCATAGCAACGATTAAAACATTCCCAAACCAGAAACTGTGGATTGATGGCAGCATTCGCATGAAACTGAAAGCGCGAACCACTGCTTTTAATCAGGGCAAGGTGACCGGAAACATGACCGAATACAAACAGTGCAGCTATTCCATCCGCAAGGCAATCAAACAAGCTAAGCGTCAGTATAGAAACAAAGTAGAATCTCAATTCAACGGCTCAGACACAAGAGATATGTGGCAGGGTCTACAGTCAATCACGGATTACAAAAAGAAAACAAGCCCCGTCACGGACCAGGATGTCTTGCTCCCAGGCCGACTAAATAACTTTTTTGCCCGCTTTGAGGACAATACAGTGCCACTGACACGGCCTGCAACGAAAACATGCGGACTCTCCTGCACTGCAGCTGAGGTGAGTAAAACATTTAAACGTGTTAACCCTCGCAAGGCTGCAGGCCCAGACGGCATCCCCAGCCGCGCCCTCAGTGCATGCGCAGACCAGCTTGCTGGTGTGTTTACGAACATATTCAATCAATCCCTATACCAGTCTGCTGTTCCCACATGCTTCAAGAGGGCCACCATTGTTCCTGTTCCCAAGAAAGCTAAGGTAACTGAGCTAACCGACTACCGCCCCGTAGCACTCACTTCCGTCATCATGAAGTGTTTTGAGAGACTAATCAAGGACCATATCACCTCCACCCTACCTGACACCCTAGACCCACTCCAATTTGCTTACCGCCCAAATAGGTCCACAGACGATGCAATCTCAACCACACTGCACCCTGCCCTAACCCAACTGGACAAGAGGAATACCTATGTGAGAATGCCGTTCATCGACTACAGCTCAGCATTTAACACCATAGTACCCTCCAAGCTCGTCATCAAGCTCGAGACCCTGGGTCTCGACCCCGCCCTGTGCAACTGGGTACTGGACTTCCTGACGGGCCGCCCCCAGGTGGTGAGGGTAGGCAACAACATCTCCACCCTGCTGATCCTCAACACTGGGGCCCCACAAGGGTGCGTTCTGAGCCCTCTCCTGTCCTCCCTGCACGCACGCCTCCAACTCAATCATCAAGTTTGCGGACGACACAACAGTGGTAGGCTTGATTACCAACAACGACGAGACGGCCTACAGGGAGGAGGTGAGGGCCCTCGGAGTGTGGTGTCAGGAAAATAACCTCACACTCAACGTCAACAAAACTAAGGAGATGATTGTGGACTTCAGGAAACAGCAGAGGGAACACCCCCCTATCCACATTGATGGAACAGTAGTGGAGAGGGTAGTAAGTTTTAAGTTCCTCGGCATACACATCACATACAAACTAAATTGGTCCACCCACACAGACAGCATCGTGAAGAAGGCGCAGCAGCGCCTCTTCAACCTCAGGAGGCTGAAGAAATTCGGCTTGTCACCAAAAGCACTCACAAACTTCTACAGATGCACAATCGAGAGCATCCTGGCGGGCTGTTTCACCGCCTGGTACGGCAACTGCTCCGCCCACAACCGTAAGGCTCTCCAGACGGTAGTGAGGTCTGCACAACGCATCACCGGGGGCAAACTACCTGCCCTCCAGGACACCTACACCACCCGATGTTACAGGAAGGCCATAAAGATCATCAAGGACAACAACCACCCGAGCCACTGCCTGTTCACCCCGCTACCATCCAGAAGGCGAGGTCAGTACAGGTGCATCAAAGCTGGGACCGAGAGACTGAAAAACAGCTTCTATCTCAAGGCCATCAGGCTGTTAAACAGCCACCACTAACATTGAGTGGCTGCTGCCAACACACTGACTCAACTCCAGCCACTTTAATAATGGGAATTGATGGGAAATGATGGGAAATATATCACTAGCCACGTTAAACAATGCTTCCTAATATAATGTTTACATACCCTACATTATTCATCTCATATGTATACGTATATACTGTACTCTATCATCTACTGCATCTTTATGTAATACATGTATCACTAGCCACTTTAACTATGCCACTTTGTTTACATACTCATCTCATATGTATATACTGTACTCGATACCATCTACTGTATCTTGCCTATGCTGCTCTGTACCATCACTCATTCATATATCTTTATGTACATATTCTTTATCCCCTTACACTTGTGTGTATAAGACAGTAGTTTTGGAATTGTTAGTTAGATTAATTGTTGGTTATTACTGCATTGTCGGAACTAGAAGCACAAGCATTTCGCTACACTCGCATTAACATCTGCTAACCATGTGTATGTGACAAATAAAATTTGATTTGATTTGATTTGCTAAAAATGTGAATTTTGTCAAAATGACCAAGACTTGACTAAATCAATACAGCAGCTCTGTCTGTCTGTCTGTCTGTCTGTCTGTCTGTGTCTGTGTGTCTGTCAGTGTCTGTGTGTCTGTCAGTGTCTGTCAGTGTCTGTGCCCGTCAGTGTCTGTTTGTGTGTCTGCGTCTGTCTGTCAGTGTCTGTCTGTGTCTGTCAGTGTCTGTCTGTGTGTCTGTCAGTGTCTGTGTCTGTCTGTGTCTGTCTGTGTCTGTCAGCGTTTGTGTCTGTGTGTCTGTCAGTGTCCGTCAGCGTTTGTGTCTGTGTGTCTGTCAGTGTCCGTCAGTGACTGTGCCAGTCTGTGTCTGTCAGTGTCTGTGTCTGTCTTTGTGTCTGTCTGTGTGTCTGTCAGTGTCTGTGTGTCTGGCTGTGTCTGTCAGTGTCTGTCTGTGCCTGTCAGTGTCTGTGTCTGTCTGTGTCTGTGTCTGTGTCGGTATGTGTGTCTGTCTGTGTCTGTCTGTCCCTGTGTCTGTGTCGGTATGTGTGTCTGTCGGTGTCTGTCTATGTCTTTCTGTTTCTGTGTGTATGTCTATGTCTTTTGTGTCCCTGTGTCCTTGTGTCCCTGTGTCCTTGTGTCCCTGTGTCAGTGTCTGTGTGTCTGTCAGTGTATGTGTCTGTCTGTGTCTATCTCTGTCTGTCTGTGTCTGTGTCTGTATGTCTCGTCTGTCTCTGTCTGTCTGTCTGTCTGTCTGTCTGTCTGTCTGTCTGTCTGTCTGTCTGTCTGTCTGTCTGTCTGTCAGTGTCTGTGTGTCTGTCAGTGTCTGTCAGTGTCTGTGCCTGTCTGTGTCTGTTTGTGTGTCAGTGTCAGTGTCTGTTTGTGTCTGTCAGTGTCTATGTCTGTCTGTGTCTGTCTGTGTCTATGTCTGTCTGTGTCTGTCCGTGTCTATGTCTGTCAGTGTCTGTGCCTGTCTGTGTGTCTGTGTGTCTGTCTGTGCCTGTCGGTGTCTGTCATTGTCTGTGTCTGTCTGTGTGTCTGTCTGTGTCTGTCAGTGTCTGTGCCTGTCAGTGTCTGCGTCTGTCTGTCAGTGTCTGTGTCTGTCTGTCAGCGTCTGTGTCTGTCTGTGCCTGTCAGTGTCTGCGTCTGTCTGTCAGTGTCTGCGTCTGTCTGTCAGTGTCTGCGTCTGTCTGTGTCTGTCAGTGTCTGTGTCTGTCTGTCAGTGTCTGTGTCTGTCTGTCAGCGTCTGTGCATGTCTGCGTCTGTCAGTGTCTGTGTCTGTCTGTCAGCGTCTGTGCCTGTCAGTGTCTGTGTCTGTCTGTGTCTTTCTGTGTCTGTCAGTGTCTGTGCCTGTCTGTGTGCCTGTCTGTGTCTGTCTGTGTGTCTGTGTCTTTCTGTGTCTGTCAGTGTCTGTGTCTGTCTGTGTCTTTCTGTGTCTGTCAGTGTCTGTGTCTGTCTGTGTGTCTTTTGGTGTGTCTGTCGGTGTCTGTGCCTGTCTGTGTGTCTGTCTATGTCTTTCTGTTTCTGTGTGTCTGTCTATGTCTTTCGTGTCCTTGTGTCCCTGTGTCCCTCGGTCCCTGTGTCCTTGTGTCCTTGTGTCCCTGTGTCCCTGTGTCCCTGTGTCCCTGTGTCCTTGTGCCCCTGTGTCCGTGTCCGTGTCTGTCTGTCTGTCTGTCTGTCTGTCTCTGTGTCTGTCTGTCTCTGTGTCGGTGTCTGTCCCTGTGTCTGTGTCGGTATGTGTGTCTGTCGGTGTCTGTCTATGTCTTTCTGTTTCTGTGTGTCTGTCTATGTCTTTATTTGTCTCTGTGTCCCTGTGTCCTTGTGTACCTGTGTCCGTCTGTCTCTGTGTCTGTCTGTCTCTGTGTCTGTCTGTCTCTGTTTCTGTGTGTCTGTCTATGTCTTTATGCGTCCTTGTGTCCCTGTGTCCCTAGGTCCATGTGTCCCTGTGTCCTTGTGTCCCTGTGTCCCTGTGTCCTTGTGTCCCTGTGTCCTTGTGTCCCTGTGTCCGTGTCTGTGTTTGTCTGTCTCTGTGTCTGTCTGTCTCTGTGTCTGCTTGAGTCTGTGTCGGTGTGCGTGTGCATGTGCGTGTGTGTGTCAGAAACAGCAATAGTGTATGAGGAGAGGAGGTACAAGACCAGACCAAACCTCTCGCCACAAGACCAGACCTAACATCTAGCTACAAGACCAGACCTAACCTCAAGCTACAAGACCAGACCTAACATCTAGCTACAAGACCACACCTAACATCTAGCTACAAGACCAGACCTAACATCTAGCTACAAGACCAGACCTAACATCTAGCTACAAGACCAGACCTAACCTCAAGCTACAAGACCAGACCTAACATCTAGCTACAAGACCAGACCTAACCTCTAGCTACAAGACCAAACCTAACATCTAGCTACAAGACCAGACCTAACCTCTAGCTACAAGACCAGACCTAACCTCTAGCTACAAGACCAGACTTAAACTCTAGCTACAAGACCACACCTAACATCTAGCTACAAGACCAGACCTAACCTCTAGCTACAAACCAGACCTAACCTCTAGCTACAAACCAGACCTAACCTCTAGCTACAAGACCAGACCTAAACTCTAGCTACAAGACCAGACCTAACCTCTAGCTACAAACCAGACCTAACCTCAAGCTACAAGACCAGACCTAACATCTAGCTACAAGACCAGATCTAAATTCTAGCTACAAGACCAGACCTAACCTCTAGCTACAAACCAGACCTAACCTCTAGCTACAAACCAGACCTAACCTCTAACTACAAGACCAGACCTAACCTCTAGCTACAAGACCAGACCTAACATCTAGCTACAAACCAGACCTAACCTCTAACTACAAGACCAGACCTAACATCTAGCTACAAGACCAGACCTAACCTCTAGCTACAAGACCAGACCTAACCTCTAGCTACAAGACCAGACCTAACATCTAGCTACAAACCAGACCTAACCTCTAACTACAAGACCAGACCTAACATCTAGCTACAAGACCAGACCTAACCTCTAGCTACAAGACCAGACCTAACCTCTAGCTACAAGACCAGACCTAACCTCTAGCTACAAACCAGACCTAACCTCTAGCTACAAACCAGACCTAACCTCTAACTACAAGACCAGACCTAACATCTAGCTACAAGACCAGACCTAACCTCTAGCTACAAGACCAGACCTAACCTCTAGCTACAAGACCAGACCTAACCTCTAGCTACAAACCAGACCTAACCTCTAGCTACAAACCAGACCTAACCTCTAACTACAAGACCAGACCTAACCTCTAGCTACAAGACCAGACCTAACCTCTAGCTACAAGACCAGACCTAACCTCAAGCTACAAGACCAGACCTAACCTCTAGCTACAAGACCAGACCTAACCTCTAGCTACAAACCAGACCTAACCTCTAACTACAAGACCAGACCTAACCTCTAACTACAAGACCAGACCTAACCTCTAGCTACAAGACCAGACCTAACCTCTAGCTACAAGACCAGACCTAACCTCAAGCTACAAGACCAGACCTAACATCTAGCTACAAGACCAGATCTAAATTCTAGCTACAAGACCAGACCTAACCTCTAGCTACAAACCAGACCTAACCTCTAGCTACAAACCAGACCTAACCTCTAACTACAAGACCAGACCTAACCTCTAGCTACAAGACCAGACCTAACATCTAGCTACAAACCAGACCTAACCTCTAACTACAAGACCAGACCTAACATCTAGCTACAAGACCAGACCTAACCTCTAGCTACAAGACCAGACCTAACCTCTAGCTACAAGACCAGACCTAACATCTAGCTACAAACCAGACCTAACCTCTAACTACAAGACCAGACCTAACATCTAGCTACAAGACCAGACCTAACCTCTAGCTACAAGACCAGACCTAACCTCTAGCTACAAGACCAGACCTAACCTCTAGCTACAAACCAGACCTAACCTCTAGCTACAAACCAGACCTAACCTCTAACTACAAGACCAGACCTAACATCTAGCTACAAGACCAGACCTAACCTCTAGCTACAAGACCAGACCTAACCTCTAGCTACAAGACCAGACCTAACCTCTAGCTACAAACCAGACCTAACCTCTAGCTACAAACCAGACCTAACCTCTAACTACAAGACCAGACCTAACCTCTAGCTACAAGACCAGACCTAACCTCTAGCTACAAGACCAGACCTAACCTCAAGCTACAAGACCAGACCTAACCTCTAGCTACAAGACCAGACCTAACCTCTAGCTACAAACCAGACCTAACCTCTAACTACAAGACCAGACCTAACCTCTAACTACAAGACCAGACCTAACCTCTAGCTACAAGACCAGACCTAACATCTAACTACAAGACCAGACCTAACCTCTAACTACAAGACCAGACCTAACCTCTAACTACAAGACCAGACCTAACCTCTAACTACAAGTCCAGACCTAACCTCTAACTACAAGACCAGACCTAACCTCTAACTACAAGACCAGACCTAACCTCTAACTACAAGACCAGACCTAACCTCTAGCTACAAGACCAGACCTAACCTCTAGCTACAAGACCAGACCTAACCTCAAGCTACAAGACCAGACCTAACCTCTAACTACAAGACCAGACCTAACCTCTAACTACAAGACCAGACCTAACCTCTAACTACAAGACCAGACCTAACCTCTAACTACAAGACCAGACCTAACCTCTAACTACAAGACCAGACCTAACCTCTAACTACAAGACCAGACCTAACCTCTAACTACAAGACCAGACCTAACCTCTAACTACAAGACCAGACCTAACCTCTAGCTACAAAAGCCTGTGGAGGAGAGGAGAGAGAGAGATGCTGCTTTCTCCATTTGTAACTTGGTCTTCCTAATGCTAATCCCAGACAGACAGACAGACAGACAGACAGACAGACAGACAGACAGACAGACAGACAGACAGACAGACCGACAGACAGACCGACAGAGCCAGACACACTGTGACCCACAGGGCCTTCACTTTGGAGAGGAAATCACTCTGCATGCCCGGCCAATAATTCAACCATGATTCTGCAAGTTTAGATAGCTGGCTAGACTAACTTAACAATCTAACAAAAATGGTAGCTGACATGGAATAATTGAATGACTGTCAGTGACATAACAAGTGAAAAACTGCTGATGCGAAAACAAATTGAAATTGCACTTCATTTATTCGACTATTCTAACTCTGAACAGTAAGTTGAGAGCCCGGCTGAGTTCCTGAAAATGTTTCCAATATAAAATACTACTAATAATTGGATACAGGGCCCCCTAGTGGTGTCTTATGTCACTTAGTGGCTTGGGCCGGCCCTGGAGCCCATAGCATGTACTGGGGTTATCAGAACACCATCTCTCTCTCTCTCTGTGTGAAAACCAATGTGTGTTTATGTGAATGCAAGCAGAGCAGCGAACTGAGTAAATGCAGATGAGGGGAGGAAAAGGAATGTTGTCGATGTTTGCTGAGAGCATTGTAATTAGCCATCTCGTTTACCTCCTAACAAGCTCTCCTTGGAGTGACAAAACAATTTCCGTGTCGATTCGGAAATTGAGTGAAAACCGGCCCTTTTTTTGTTCTTGAGGCCCCCACACCGAGTAAATTCTTCTCTCAAGACCCCCATTCCAAAACAGACAATGATCATTTTCCAAAAGAAACAAAAATAGTTAGACAGGCACCCTAGGCTAAAAATAGACCAGCCCATCTGGCATTTGCCCAAATGCCAGATGACCAGTCTGCCCCTGAACTGGATCACTGTCGGAAACACCTCCACCTTCCGCCTAAACAGATACAGTAATCCTGCTATCTCCAGCCCACAGAGTTAAAACTGTGTTCTGACAGGAGAGAGCACTCATGTCCTGTCCTGTCCTGTCCTGTCCTCTCCTCTCCTCTCCTCTCCTCTCCTCTCCTCTCCTCTCCTCTCCTCTCCTTTACTCGCCTCGCCTCTCCTATCCTCTCCTATCCTTTTCTCCTTCCCTCCCTTCTCCTCTCCTCTCCTTTTCTCCTCCCCTCCCTTCTCCTCTCCTCTCCTTTTCTCCTCCCCTCCCTTCTCATCTCCTATCATTTCTCCCTCCCTCCCTCCCTCTCCTCTCCTCTCCTCTCCTCTCCTCTCCTCTCCTCTCCTCTCCTCTCCTCTCCTCTCCTCCTCTCCTCTCCTCTCCTCTCCTCTCCTCTCCTCTCCTCTCCTCTCCTCTCCTATCCTTTTCTCCTTCCCTCCCTTCTCCTCTCCTCTCCTTTTCTCCTCCCCTCCCCTCCCCTCCCCTCTCCTCTCCTATCCTTTTCTCCCTCCCTCCCTCCCTCCCTCCCTCCCTCCCTCCCTCCCTCCCTCCCTCCCTCCCTCCCTCCCTCCCTCCCTCCCTCCCTCCCTCCCTCCCTCCCTCCCTCCCTCCCTCCCTCCCTCCCTCCCCTTCTCCTCTCCTATCCTTTTCTCCTCTCCTCTCCTCTCCTCTCCTATCCTCGCCTCACCTCGCCCCTCCTCTCCTCTCCTCTCCTATCCTTTTCTCCTTCCCTCCCTCCCTTCTCCTCTCCTCTCCTCTCCTTTTCTCCTCCCCTCCCTTCTCCTCTCCTATCCTTTTCTCCCTTCCTCCCTCCCTCCCTTCTCTTCTCCTCTCCTATCCTTTTCTCCCTCCCTCCCTCCCTCCCTCCCTTCTCTTCTCCTCTCCTATCCTTTTCTCCTCTCCTCTCACATATGTTGTCAAGGAAAGTAACAGTTAATGGTGCTATGTGGTGCTAACAAGGTAGTCTGGTATCGAGTCGACAGCTCTCCATTCTACATCAGAAGAATCACAACACAAGACGATTTGTTGTTATGCCAACTGAGATGGTGTGATGGAATCCACCAATGAGGGAAACGTTTCTACGTGTGCCTCGAACTCACGCATGCACGCACAATGCACGCACAACACCCCGCACTCCCTCCTCTATCACTCCCATGGCGCCCAATTTTCATAACGGGCACTGCCATTGGTTCACCTGGGGACACCTCTGGTTTCCACAGCTACCAGATGAGCTGTCGGACAGACCGAAACGAGGGCCGGCTTCCTCCGTAACCACTTTTGACAGGTGAGGAGGGGAGAGCAGAGTAGGAGGAGAGAGCAGAGTAGGAGGGAGGGGAGTTGAGGAGGGGAGAGCAGAGTAGGAGGGAGGGGAGGAGAGGAGGGGAGAGCAGAGTAGGAGGGAGGAGAGGAGAGAAGGGGAGAGCAGAGTAGGAAGGAGGGGAGGAGAGGAGGGCCACAGCTGCGACCGTATCGGCTCAGGATTGGTTGTTTAGGAGGATTCGCGTTGTTATTTGTTTCCGAGGACAAAGATGTCACAGCTGTGCTTTTTCGTGTTTGTATACCTGACAGCATCCATTACTGTGGTAGTCCTACCTTGTATTTTAGAATAGCAGGTTATGTATTCACAAAGATATTTGGGTTTTAGACAATGAGCTTTGTGTTTACTACCTTCCATTTCACAGTAACGTTACACCTGGAGAGTGATCGCAGAGCAGAACAGCACTGGGGAATATGATGGGCATTTACCCTGAGTGGACAAAACATTAGGAACTCCTGCTTTTTACATGACAAAGACTGACCAGGTGAATCCAGGTGAAAGCTATGATCCTGTTTTGATGTCACTGGTTAAATCCACTTCAATCAGTGTAGATCAGTGGTTCCCAAACTTGTTATAGTCCTGTAGCCCTTCAAACATTCAACCTCCAGCTGTACCCCCTCTAGCACCAGGGTCAGCGTACTCTCAAATGTTGTTTTGCCATTATTGTAAGCCTGCCACACACACACTATATGATACATTTATTAATTAAACATAAGAATGAGTTTTTGTCACAACCCGGCTCGTGAGAAGTGTCGAAGAGCTCTTATTAGGACCAGGGCACGAATAATAATATAATAATAATCAATCATTTTGCTCTTTATTTAACCACCTTATATAGAAAACCTTAGTTGTTAATCGAAAATTGTGAATAACTCACCATCAATCAATCAAATGTCTTTATAAAGCACTTTTTACATCAGTCGATGTCACAAAGTGCTGTACAGAAACCCAGACGGATGTTAATTATTTGGCGAGGCTACCTGTATTTGACATTGTGTTATATCGCTGAACACTAGATGGTTTAATTACATTTTTGGCCGTGAAAAGAGGCTACTCAGGCGAGAATAATCTCACCACAGGTTAATGAGAAGGGTGTGCTTGAAAGGATCCACATAACTCTGCAATGTTGGGTTGTATTGGAGAGAGCCTCAGTCTTAAATCATTTTCCACACACAGTCTGTGCTTGTATTTAGTTTTCATGCTAGTGAGGGCCGAGAATCCACTCTCACAATAGGTACATGGTTGGAAAGGGCATCGGTGTTTAACAGAGCGATTTGCCAAGGCAGGATACTCTGAGCGCAGCCCAATCCAGAAATCTGTCAGTGGCTTCTGATTAAATTACATTTACAGAACCGTTTGTTGCAATTTCGATGAGACTCTCTTGTTCAGATATCAGTAGGTGGACAGGGCACGAAAGGGATAAAGAATCCAGTTGTTAGTGACATCCATTTCGGCAAAGAACCTGCGTAATTGCGCACCCAACTCACTCAGGTGCTTCGCTATATCACATTTGACGTTGTCCGTAAGCTTGTTAATTTGCACACAAAAAAATCATACAATGACAGAAAGACCTGTGTGTTGTTCTTGTTAATGTAGACAGAGAAGAGCTCCAACTTCTTAATCATAGCCTCAATTTTGTCCCGCTCATTGAATATATTTGCGGAGATTCCCTGTAATCCTAGATTCAGATTATTCAGGTGAGATAAAACATCACCCATATAGGCCGGTCATGTGAGAAACTCTTCATCATGCAGGCGGTCAGACAAGTAAAAATTATGGTCTGTAAAGAAAACTTTAAGCTCGTCTCTCAATTAAAGAAAAACGTGTCAATACTTTGCCCCTTGATAACCAGCGCTGTTCTGTAAATTGTAAAACCGTTACATGGCCGCTGCCCATCTCATTGCATAATGCAGAACATACACCAGAGTTCAAGGGCCTTGCTTTAACAAAGTTCATCGTTTTCACTGTAGTGTCCAAAAGCTTCTCTCAGTGGATGCTGTAGTGACCCAAGTGGTGTCGGGAGCAACTGCTTACAAGTGCGTTACGACTCCACTATGTCTCCCTGTCATGGCTTTTGGGCCATCAGAACAGATACCAACATGAGCAGCAGCTACGTTTGGCTACATGTGGACCGTTAGTGGAATTCCCGAGAGAGAATAACGGTTAATGAGATTGGATGTTCATTATGTGATGAGGCGACCTGTATTTGACAGTGTGTTGTTATTTCGCTGAACACTAGATGGTTTAATTTCAATTTCGGAGGTGAAAAGAGGGTACTCAGGCGAGAAAATCATCTCACCCAAATGAATGGTCCCGTTGGAAAATATAAATGGACTGTTTGAAACATGGAAGAAAAGCAAACAACCTTTATTTTTTGGGGGGAAAATATATAAAAACAAAATATATATATTTTTATTTGTGGTACCACCGACTGCACTGAGCGTACCCCCGACTGCACTGAGCGTACCCCTGGGGGAATGTGTACCCCTGACTGCACTGAGCGTACCCCTGGGGGAATGTGTACCCCCGACTCCACTGAGCGTACCCTGGGGGAATGTGTACCCCTGACTGCACTGAGCGTACCCCTGGGGGAATGTGTACCCCTGACTGCACTGAGCGTACCCCTGGGGGAATGTGTACCCCTGACTGCACTGAGCGTACCCCTGGGGGAATGTGTACCCCCGACTGCGCTGAGCGTACCCCTGGGGGAATGTGTACCCCTGACTGCACTGAGCGTACCCCTGGGGGAATCTGTACCACAGTTTGTGAATAACTGGTGTAGGTGAAGGGAAGGAGACAGGATTGATAAAATTGAGACATGGATTGTGTATGTGTGCCATTCAGAGGGTGAATGGGCAAGACAAAATATTTATGTGCCTTTGAACGGGGTATGGTAGTAGGTGCCAGGCTCATTGGTTTGTGTCAAGAACTGCAACGTTGCTGGGTTTTTCAGGCTCAACAGCTTCCGGTGTGTATCAAGAATGGTCCACCACCCTAAGGACATCCAGCCAACTTGACACAACTGTGTGAGTCAACTTGGGCCAGCATTCCTGTAGAAAGCTTTCGACACCTTATAGAGTCTGTGCTCCAACTAATTTAGGCTTTTCTGAGTAGAAATGCAAGGGTGGGGGGGGGGGGTGCAATGCAACATTAGTAAGGTGTTCTTAATGTATTGTACACTTAGTGAACATCGCAGTGTCACTCGGGGATTGGGAGAAAGCGAGAAGTGAGCAAATTAAACTGCTACTACTCTCTCCCGCATGGTTTAGTCTGGCTTCTCTGGGAATTAGGACGCCTGTATGAAAAGGGCACTAATATAGATTTGAGAGGAAGGAATCCCCATGTGAAGATATCTCAGTGTGTCCGTCCCAAATGGCACCCTATTCCCTACATTGCCTGGTCAAAAGTAGTGCACTATATAGGAGATAGGGTGCCATTTGGGATGCGTCCTGGGACTTGGCGGCAACCAGGGATCACAGGGCACATATTTCATCACTCAGACTGAATGGGAAATTAGCGTTGCATGGCAGGAAAATACTGAGCGTGAAATTAGCTACAGCTCCCTCTCCTCTCCTCTGCCAGGATCTCTCTCTTCCCTCACGTCAGAATGTTCCTTGGATGGGTGTGCTGTATTTACACTGTGTGTGTGTGTGTGTGTGTGTGTGTGTGTGTGTGTGTGTGTGTGTGTCAGTGCTGTATTCACACTGTGTGTGTGTGTGCAATAATCACACTGTATGTAGTTTTAAAAATCGGCAAATGAACTAAACAGAACAAATGTATATCATTAGATCTGTGGAATGAGAGGTTAGTACCAGGGCCACTGCTGTACACTGGGCTACTGTACACTGGGCTACTGTACACTGGGCCACTGTACACCAGGGCTACTGTACACCAGGGGTACTGTACACCAGGGCTACTGTACACCAGGGCTACTGTACACTGGGCTACTGTATACTGGGCTAATGTATACTGGGCTACAGTACACTGGGCTACTGTACACTGGGCCACTGTACACCAGGGCTACTGTACACCAGGTCTACTGTACACCGGGCTACTGTACACTGGGCTACTGTACACTGGGCCACTGTACACCAGGGCTACAGTACACCAGGGCTACTGTACACCAGGGCTACTGTACACTGGGCTACTGTATACTGGGCTAACGTATACTGGGCTACAGTACACTGGGCTACTGTACACTGGGCCACTGTACACTGGGCCACTGTACACCAGGGCTACTGTACACCAGGTCTACTGTACACCAGGTCTACTGTATACTGGGCAACTGTGCACTGGGCTACTGTATACTGGGCTACTGTACACTGGGCTACTGTACACTGGGCTACTGTATACTGGGCTACTGTGTACTGGGATACTGTACACTGGGCTACTGTACACCGGGCCAGCAGTATTTATGCTATAGTAGTTTATGTGTCGGGGGGCTAGGGTCAGTCTTATATCTGGAGTACTTCTCCTGTCTTATCCGGTGTCCTGTGTGGTTTTAAGTATGCTCTCTCTTATTCTCTCTTTCTCTCTCTCTTTCTCTCTGTCGGAGGAACTTAGCCCTAGGACCATGCCACAGGACTACCTGGCATGATGATTCCTTGCTGTCCCCATTTTACCTGGCTGTGCTGCTGCTCCAGTTTCAACTGTTCTGCCTGCAGCTATGGGACCCTGACCTGTTCACCGGACGTGCTACCTGTCCCAGACCTGCTGTTTTCAACTCTCTAGGGACAGCAGGAGCGGTAGAGATACTCTGAATAATCGGCTATGAAAAGCCAACTGACATTTACTCCTGAGGTGCTGACTTGTTGCACCCTCGACAACTACTGTGATTATTATTATTTGACCATGCTGGTCATTTATTAACATTTGAACATCTTGGCCAAGTTCTGTTATAATCTCCACCCGGCACAGCCAGAAGAGGACTGGCCACCCCTCAGAGCCTGGTTCCTCTCTAGGTTTCTTCCTAGGTTCTGGCCTTTCGAGGCAGTTTTTCCTAGCCACCGTGCTTCTACACCTGCATTGCTTACTGTTGGGGGTTTTAGGCTGGGTTTCTATACACTTTGAGATATCAGCTGATGTAAGAAGGGCTATATAAATACATTTGATTTGATATTCTGGGCTACTGTATACTGGGCTACTATACACCTCTGCTACTGTACACTAGGCCACTGTACACTGGGCCACTGTATACTGGGCTACTGTATACTGGGACACTGTACACTGGGCTACTGTACACTGGGCTGCTGTACACTGGGCTGCTGTACACTGGGCTACTGTACACTGGGCTACTGTATACAGGGCCACTGTACACCAGGGTTGAACATGCATCTCTGGTCCTACCCCCAGGAACATCCTGTACACACAGTAGATGTGGAGCACATCATTGTTGCTGTTCTTTCACCAGGTCGGCTGGAAGATAGTGTTGTTTTCACCTTGTCTACTGGACAGTAGTGTTGTTTTCACCTTGTCTACTGGACAGTAGTGTTGTTTTCACCTTGTCTACTGGACAGTAGTGTTGTTTTCACCTTGTCTACTGGACAGTAGTGTTGTTTTCACCTTGTCTACTGGACAGTAGTGTTGTTTTCACCTTGTCTACTGGACAGTAGTGTTGTTTTCACCTTGTCTACTGGACAGTAGTGTTGTTTTCACCTTGTCTACTGGACAGTAGTGTTGTTTTCACCTTGTCTACTGGACAGTAGTGTTGTTTTCACCGTGTCTACTGGACAGTAGTGTTGTTTTCACCTTGTCTGCTGGACAGTAGTGTTGTTTTCACCTTGTCTACTGGACAGTAGTGTTGTTTTCACCTTGTCTGCTGGACAGCAGTGTTGTTTTCACCTTGTCTGCTGGACAGTAGTGTTGTTTTCACCTTGTCTGCTGGACAGTAGTGTTGTTTTCACCTTGTCTACTGGACAGTAGTGTTGTTTTCACCTTGTCTACTGGACAGTAGTGTTGTTTTCACCTTGTCTACTGGACAGCAGTGTTGTTTTCACCTTGTCTGCTGGACAGTAGTGTTGTTTTCACCTTGTCTACTGGACAGTAGTGTTGTTTTCACCTTGTCTACTGGACAGTAGTGTTGTTTTCACCTTGTCTACTGGACAGTAGTGTTGTTTTCACCTTGTCTGCTGGACAGTAGTGTTGTTTTCACCTTGTCTACTGGACAGTAGTGTTGTTTTCACCTTGTCTACTGGACAGTAGTGGTGTTTTCACCTTGTCTAATGGAAAGTAGTGTTGTTTTCACCTTGTCTACTGGACAGTAGTGTTGTTGTATGAATAGCAGCTACCAAAGAGACAATCATCTTGTGCAATGTGACTTCCTACCCCATCCTACATCCTACCTCATCCTACCCCTGGTAAAGATCTATGTAAAAAAGTCCACAGGGGGCAATTCATTTTATCCCTTCTAACAACAGCTATCTGCCCCACTCATTGTTTAACTTTTAAACCTGCATTTTTTACTTGACAATTGATACCGGTGTTATCCCTAAGATTGGGAAAGCGACACCGTCACACCAATTTGCATACCGCCCCAACAGATCCACAGATGATGCAATCTATTTTGCACTCCGCACTGCCCTTTCCCACCTGGACAAAAGGAACATGTGTAACGGTTTTCTTGGTGTGAAGGAGAGGCGGACCAAAACGCCACGTGGTTATATTGATTCCTGTTTAATAATAAAAAACCAAACACGAACACTACAAAACAAGAAACGTGAAAACTCAAAACAGTCCTATCTGGTGCAAACACAGAGACAGGAACAATCACCCACAAAACCCAACACCAAACAGGCTACCTAAATATGGTTCCCAATCAGAGACAATGACTAATACCTGCCTCTGATTGAGAACCATATCAGGCCAGACATAGAAATAGACAAACAAGACATCCAACATAGAATGCCCACTCAGATCACACCCTGACCAAACAAAACATACAAACATACAAAGCAAACTAAGGTCAGGGTGTGACAACACCTAAGTGAGAATGCTATTCATCGACAACAGCTCAGCGTTCAACACCATAGAGCCCTCGAAGCTCATCACTAAGCTCAGGACTCTGGGACTGAACACCAGCTTCGTTAATGTTCTTTTACTGTGTTACTATTTGCCACTTACTTTAGCACATTTTTCTTACTTACTTTTTTAAGCTCTGCATTGCTGGTTAAGGGCTCGAAAGTAAGTATTTCACGTTAAGGTGTACCTACACCTGTGATACTCGGCACGTCACAAATAACACTTTAATTGATTCGATTTGATTCTACTAAAGTAATGCACAATGTAAGGAATATGACGCAGTCATTGCATGAGAGCACATGGGTTATCATGTCAGGGGTTATCATGTCAGGGGTTATCATGTCAGGGGTTATCATGTCAGGGGTTATCATGTCAGGCAGGCTCTGCCAAGAACTCTGCCTCAGAAAATGAAAAGCCAACTCCTCTGGAACACTGTAGAGCCCAGTCACACGACATGCACATCTCTAACTTTCCCATAATGAAATGTGACTGTAACTTTCATTCACAAAGACCGGAAATGAGCGGAAATGGAGAGAGTATCTTCTAGACTAGAGACCTAGAGCCCTCTTGCCCTGGAGCAGCCTAGGATTAGCTCTCAATGTACAGTGTGTACTGTCTGTATGCAGACTCCATCAGTTCTCTACCACGTTACCGTAGACCTTACATCTGACCAAGGGTGCAACTTTCACGAAATTCAGTTAAAAACAAACTGTTACGTACAATGACGGCCCACAGCGGGCCAATTGCGCGTGCCCTAAGGGACTCCCAATCACAGCCGGTTGTGTCTGTAGTGATGCCTCAAGCACTGAGATGCAGTGCCTTAGAACAATGCACCACATGGGAGCTGCTTGGAATGTGACACAACATTAGGAAAAGGTGTGCTTTAGGACCATGCAGGCGCCTCCGAGTGCCCGGGGTAGGCAGTTTGGAGTGTTAATCTGACAGTATAGCAGTAGTCTACATGTTACTGTATAGTAGTAGTCTACATGTTACTGTATAGTACTAGTCTACAACATACTGTATAGTAGTAGTCTACATGTTACTGTATAGTAGTAGTCTACATGTTACTGTATAGTACTAGTCTACAACATACTGTATAGTAGTAGTCTACATGTTACTGTATAGTAGTAGTCTACATGTTACTGTATAGTAGTAGTCTACATGTTACTGTATAGTAGTAGTCTACATGTTACTGTATAGTAGTAGTCTACAACATATTGTATAGTAGTAGTCTACGTTACTATATAGTAGTAGTCTACATGTTACTGTATAGTAGTAGTCTACACGTTACTGTATAGTAGTAGTCTACATGTTACTGTATAGTAGTAGTCTACATGTTACAGTATAGTAGTATTCTACATTACTGTATAGTAGTCGTCTATGTGTTAATGTAAAGCAGTAGTCTCCATGTTACTGTATAGTAGTAGTTTACAACATACTGTATAGTAGTAGTCTACAACATACTGTATAGTAGTAGTCTACATGTTACTGTAAGGTAGTAGTCTATGTTACTGTATAATAGTAGTCTACAACATACTGTATAGTAGTAGTCTACGTTAGTGTATAGTAGTAGTCTACATGTTACTGTATAGCAGTAGTCTACACATTACTGTATAGTAGTAGTCTACATGTTACAGTATAGTAGTATTCTACATTACTGTATAGTAGTCGTCTATGTGTTAATGTAAAGCAGTAGTCTCCATGTTACTGTATAGTAGTAGTTTACAACATACTGTATAGTAGTAGTCTACAACATACTGTATAGTAGTAGTCTACATGTTACTGTAAGGTAGTAGTCTATGTTACTGTATAATAGTAGTCTACAACATACTGTATAGTAGTAGTCTACATGTTACTGTATAGTAGTAGTCTACAACATACTGTATAGTAGTAGTCTACATGTTACTGTATAGTAGTAGTCTACAACATACTGTATACTAGTAGTTTACATGTTACTGTAAATGCATACTGTATAGTAGTAGTCTACATGTTACTGTATAGTAGTAGTCTAGAACAAACTGTATAGTAGTAGTCTACATGTTACTGTATAGTAGTAGTCTACGTTACTGTATAGTAGTCGTCTACGTGTTACTGTAAAGTAGTAGTCTACATGTTACTGTATAGTAGTAGTCAACTACATACTGTATACTAGTAGTCTACATGTTGCTGTAAAGCAGTAGTCTACAACATACTGTATAGTAGTAGTCTACATGTTACTGTATAGCAGTAGTCTACATGTTACTGTATAGCAGTAGTCTACATTACTGTATAGTAGTAGTCTACATGTTACAGTATAGTAGTATTCTACGTTACTGTATAGTAGTCGTCTATGTGTTACTGTATAGTAGTACTCTACATGTTACTGTATAGCAGTAGTTTACTTGAAACTGTTTAGTAGTAGACTACATGTTACTGTATCATAGTGGTCTACAACATACTGTATAGTAGTAGTCTGTTACTGTATGGTAGTAGTCTGTTACTGTATAATAGTAGTCTACATGTTACTGAAATGTTACTACATGAAACTGTATGGTCGTGGTCTACATGTTACTGTATAGTAGTAGTCTACGTGTTAATGTATAGTAGTAGTCTACGTTACTCTATAGTAGTAGTCTACATGTTACTGTATAGTAGTAGTCTTCGTTACTGTATAGTAGTAGTCTACAACACACTGTATAGTAGTAGTCTATGAGAGAGAGAGAGAGAGAGTTTACTGTTTACTGTTAATTTGTATTGTTTATTTGACTTTATATATTCACTTTATATAATATCTACCTCACTTGCTTTGGCAATGTTCACACATGTTTCCCATGCCAATAAAGCCCTTGAATTGAATTGAATTGAATTGAATTGAGAGAGAGAGAGAGACAGAGAGACTAGAGAGATAGAGAGAGAGACTGAGAGACTGGAGAGATAGAGAGAGACTGAGAGACTGGAGAGTTAGAGAGAGAGAGACTGAGAGACTGGAGAGTTAGAGAGAGAGAGACTGAGAGACTGGAGAGTTAGAGAGAGAGAGACTGAGAGACTGGAGAGTTAGAGAGAGAGAGACTGAGAGACTGGAGAGTTAGAGAGAGAGAGACTGAGAGACTGGAGTGTTAGAGAGAGAGACTGAGAGACTAGAGGGTTAGAGAGAGAGACTGAGAGACTGGAGTGTTAGAGAGAGAGACTGAGAGACTAGAGGGATAGAGAGAGAGACTGAGAGACTAGAGGGATAGAGAGAGAGACAGAGACCGGAGAGATAGAGAGAGAGACTGAGAGACCGGAGAGATAGAGAGAGAGACTGAGAGACTGGAGAGTTAGAGAGAGAGAGACTGAGAGACTGGAGTGTTAGAGAGAGAGACTGAGAGACTAGAGGGTTAGAGAGAGAGACTGAGAGACTGGAGTGTTAGAGAGAGAGACTGAGAGACTAGAGGGATAGAGAGAGAGACTGAGAGACTAGAGGGATAGAGAGAGAGACAGAGACCGGAGAGATAGAGAGAGAGACTGAGAGACCGGAGAGATAGAGAGAGAGACTGAGAGACTGGAGAGTTAGAGAGAGAGACTGAGAGACTGGAGAGTTAGAGAGAGAGACTGAAAGACTAGAGAGATAGAGAGAGAGACTGAGAGACTAGAGGGATAGAGAGAGAGACAGAGACCGGAGAGATAGAGAGAGAGAGACTGAGAGACTGGAGAGTTAGAGACTGAGATACTGGTGAGTTAGAGAGAGCGACTGAGAGACTTTAGAGTTAGAGAGAGAAACTGAGAGACTGGAGAGTTAGAGAGAGAAACTGAGAGACTAGAGAGTTAGAGAGAGAGACTGAGAGACTAGAGAGTTAGAGAGAGAGACTGAGAGACTGGAGAGTTAGAGAGAGAGAGAGACAGAGACTGGAGAGTTAGAGAGAGAGTCTGAGAGACAGAGACTGGAGAATTAGAGACAAAGACTGAGAGACTGGAGAGTTAGAGAGAGAGACTGAGAGACTAGAGAGTTAGAGAGAGAGGCTGAGAGACTGGAGAGTTAGAGACTGAGAGACTGGTGAGTTAGAGAGAGACAGAGAGACTGGTGAGTTAGAGAGAGAGACTGAGAGACTGGAGAGTTAGAGACTGAGAGACTGGCGAGTTAGAGAGAGACAGAGAGACTGGTGAGTTAGAGAGAGAGACTGAGAGACTGGAGAGATAGAGTTAGAGACAGAGACTGTAGAGTTAGAGAGAGACTGAGAGACTGGAGAGTTAGAGAGAGAGACTGAGAGACTGGAGAGATAGAGAGAGAGACTGAGAGACTGGAGAGATGGAGAGAGAGACTGAGAGACTGGAGAGTTTGAGAGAGAGACTGAGAGACTGGAGAGTTTGAGAGAGAGACTGAGAGACTGGAGAGTTAGAGAGAGACTGAGAGACCGGAGAGATAGACTGAGAGACTGGAGAGTTAGAGAGAGAGAGACTGAGAGACTGGAGAGTTAGAGAGAGAGAGACTGAGAGACTGGAGTGTTAGAGAGAGAGACTGAGAGACTAGAGGGATAGAGAGAGAGACAGAGACCGGAGAGATAGAGAGAGAGACTGAGAGACCGGAGAGATAGAGAGAGAGACTGAGAGACCGGAGAGATAGAGAGAGAGACTGAGAGACTGGAGAGTTAGAGAGAGAGACTGAGAGACTGGAGAGTTAGAGAGAGAGACTGAGAGACTAGAGGGATAGAGAGAGAGACTGAGAGACTAGAGGGATAGAGAGAGAGACTGAGAGACTAGAGGGATAGAGAGAGAGACAGAGACCGGAGAGATAGAGAGAGAGACTGAGAGACCGGAGAGATAGAGAGAGAGACTGAGAGACTGGAGAGTTAGAGACTGAGATACTGGTGAGTTAGAGAGAGCGACTGAGAGACTTTAGAGTTAGAGAGAGACTGAGAGACTGGAGAGTTAGAGAGAGAGACTGGAGAGATAGAGAGAGAGACTGAGAGACTGGAGAGATAGAGAGAGAGACTGAGAGACTGGAGAGTTTGAGAGAGAGACTGAGAGACTGGAGAGTTTGAGAGAGAGTCTGAGAGACTGGAGAGTTTGAGAGAGAGACTGAGAGACTGGAGAGTTAGAGAGAGAGAGACTGGAGAGACTGGAGAGTTAGAGAGAGAGACTGGAGAGACTGGAGACAGGGTGATCATGTAACACTCACTGCCATACTAGATACTGAGGAGTGAGGCTGCTTTAACTCTGGGGTTGAAGTGATTCTGCTGGCTGGCTGTCTTCCAGTGTCTACACTAGTACAGCACTTAGGATGCATTCCCAAAAACATTGATTTATTCTAAGTGATATGCTACTGTGGATATTGGAAAGTAGCCAGTGAATATGTAACATCAGTATCTAAAGAGGAAATTAACATAGTAAAATATCCAACTGTACTTGAGGATCTTCTTGTTACTCTTGTTCTTCTTCATCTTCTTCTTCTTCTTCCTCCTCACAGAGACAGAATTGTAATCAGGATGACAGAGCATATGAGAAACAGGAACAACCTCATCTCACGCAGTGTGTTTCTCTAAATCACAGACTGTGTTACCTTGAAAAGATCTACAATGCACATTATTTCAACGGGAAAATGTCTTTGTCAAAGTAAAGGTTTGAGAATTCTGTCATCCTATTCTCTCTTCTCTGGAATGCTTTCCAGTCAGGCTAGCTAGATGGAGTAACAGTTTACATTACGTAGGGGTCTATGGAAACACAATACAGAATCACAGAACCAAACCAATAGAGAAAACCAGACCCCTACCCCCAGCCATTACAATAGAGAAACACAGACCCCTTCCCCCAGCCATAACCAATAGAGAAACACAGACCCCTTCCCCCAGCCATACAGACCCCTTCCCCCAGCCATTACCAATACAGAAACACAGACCCCTTCCCCCAGCCATAACCAATACAGACACACAGACCCCTACCCCCAGCCATTACCAATACAGACACACAGACCCCTTCCCCCAGCCATAACCAAAACAGAAACACAGACCCCTTCCCCCAGCCATTACAATACAGACACACAGACCCCTACCTCCAGCCATAACAATACAGAAACACAGACCCCTACCTCCAGCCATAACCAATACAGAAACACAGACCCCTACCTCCAGCCATAACCAATACAGAAACACAGACCCCTACCTCCAGCCATTACCAATAGAGAAACACAGACCCCTTCCCCCATCCATAACCAATACAGAAACACAGACCCCTTCCCCCATCCATAACCAATACAGAAACACAGAACCCTACCCCCAGCCATTACCAATAGAGAAACACAGACCCCTTCCCCCAGCCATTACCAATAGAGAAACACAGACCCCTTCCCCCAGCCATAACCAATAGAGAAACACAGACCCCTTCCCCCAGCCATAACCAATAGAGAAACACAGACCCCTTCCCCCAGCCATAACCAATAGAGAAACACAGACCCCTTCCCCCAGCCATTACCAATACAGAAACACAGACCCCTTCCCCCAGCCATAACCAATACAGAAATGTAGACTCCTTCCCCCAGCCATTACCAATACAGAAACACAGAAGCCTTCCCCGAGCCATTACCAATACAGAAACACAGAACCAAACCAATACAGAAACACAGACCCCTCCCCCCAGCCATTACCAATACAGAAACACAGAACCAAACCAATACAGAAACACAAACCCCTCCCCCCAGCCATTACCAATACAGAAACACAGAAGCCTTCCCCGAGTCATTACCAATACAGAAACACAGAACCAAACCAATACAGAAACACAGACCCCTCCCCCCAGCCATTACCAATACAGAAACACAGAACCAATGTATCGGTTTTCATGCGGTGAAGGAGAGTCGGACCAAAATGCAGCGTGTAGATTGCGATCCATGTTTAATGAACAAACGTAAACACGAATCAATACAAACACTACAAAACAAAGAACGTAACGAAAACCGAAACAGCCTATACAAGTGTAAACTAACACAGATACAGGAACAAGGACACTAAGGACAATCACCCACGAAACACACAAAGAATATGGCTGCCTAAATATGGTTCCCAATCAGAGACAACGATAATCACCTGACTCTGATTGAGAACCGCCTCAGGCAGCCATAGACTAACGCTAGACATCCCACAAAACCCCAAGACAAAACACACCACAATAACCCATGTCACACCCTGGCCTGACCGAATAAATGAAGAATAAACATAATATACTTCGACCAGGGTGTGACAACCAAACCAATACAGACACACAGATCCCTTCCCCCAGCCATTACAATACAGAAACACAGAACCCCACCCCCAGCCATTACCAATAGAGAAACACAGACCCCTACCCCCAGCCATTACCAATACAGAAACACAGACCCCTTCCCCCAGCCATTACCAATACAGAAATACAGACCCCTTCCCCCAGCCATTACAATACAGAAACACAGACCTCTTCCCCCAGCCATTACCAATAGAGAAACACAGACCCCTTCCCCCAGCCATTACCAATACAGAAACACAGACCTCTTCCCCCAGCCATTACCAATACAGAAACACAGACACTTTCCTCCAGCCATTACAATACAGAAACACAGACCCCTTCCCCCAGCCATTACAATACAGAAACACAGACCCCTACCCCCAGCCATTACCAATACAGAAACACAGACCCCTTCCCCCAGCCATTACCAATACAAAAACATAGACCCCTTCCCCCAGCCATCACAATACATAAAATCAGACCCCTTCCCCCAGCCATAACCAATACAGAAACACAGACCCCTTCCCCAGCCATTACCAATAGAGAAACACAGACCCCTTCCCCAGCCATTACCAATAGAGAAACACAGACCCCTTCCCCCAGCCATTACCAATACAGAAACACAGACACTTTCCTCCAGCCATTACAATACAGAAAATCAGACCCCTACCCCCAGCCATTACAATACAGACACACAGACCCCTTCCCCCAGCCATAACCAATACAGACACACAGACCCCTTCCCCCAGCCATTACCAATACAGAAACACAGACCCCTTCCCCCAGCCATCACAATACATAAAATCAGACCCCTTCCCCCAGCCATTACCAATACAGAAACACAGACCCCTACCCCCAGCCATTACCAGTACAGAAACACAGACCCCTTCCCCAGCCATTACCAGTACAGAAACACAGACCCCTTCCCCCAGCCATCACAATACATAAAATCAGACCCCTTCCCCCAGCCATTACAATACAGAAACACAGACCCCTTCCCCAGCCATTACCAATACAGACACACAGACCCCTTCCCCCAGCCATAACCAATACAGAAACACAGACCCCTTCCCCCAGCCATAACCAATACAGAAACACAGACCCCTTCCCCCAGCCATCACAATACATAAAATCAGACCCCTTCCCCCAGCCATTACCAATACAGAAACACAGACCCCTACCCCCAGCCATTACAATAAAGAAACACAGACCCCTTCCCCCAGCCATTACAATACAGAAACACAGACCCCTTCCCCAGCCATTACCAGTACAGAAACACAGACCCCTTCCCCCAGCCATCACAATACATAAAATCAGACCCCTTCCCCCAGCCATTACAATACAGAAACACAGACCCCTTCCCCAGCCATTACCAATACAGACACACAGACCCCTTCCCCAGCCATTACCAGTACAGAAACACAGACCCCTACCCCCAGCCATTACAATACAGAAACACAGACCCCTTCCCCAGCCATTACCAATACAGACACACAGACCCCTTCCCCAGCCATTACCAATACAGAAACACAGACCCCTTCCCCCAGCCATAACCAATACAGAAACACAGACCCCTTCCCCAGCCATTACCAATACAGAAACACAGACCCCTTCCCCAGCCATTACCAGTACAGAAACACAGACCCCTTCCCCCAGCCATTACCAATACAAAAACACAGACCTCTTCCCCCAGCCATTACAATACAGAAACATAGACCCCTTCCCCAGCCATTACCAATACAGAAACACAGACCCCTTCCCCAGCCATTACCATTACAGAAACACAGACCCCTACCCCCAGCCATTTCAAATATAGGGAAAATTGTCAAGTGCATTATTGATTACTATATTCAGTTTCATGATGTTGTATTTGTTTAAACCAAAGCCAGCCCTTCTGCAATTTCATCACCCAAACTTTAGGGGGTGCTGTACTGGTTGCAAATATTTTAATGCTCATTTGGATCGAGTGTTAATGTACGTATATTTCCATGGAATTATACTGATTTATTATGGAAACATCATAATGATACTTGGTCTCCACTGCTCTGACAGGTTCTGGGAGAATATTGAGGTTAAATTTATACATATACTTTTAGTGGCCAGATGGCCAGATTGTTAAATCCAACATAATTGGATTAATGAAACAATCAACCCATCATTGAACTCTGAGACTGAGAAAAAAACAAACGAACGATCCAGTCCAATAATCTGGGGGAAAAACAACAACAAATGGAGCCAGTCGGTTTTTATCGGCGAGCAGCACATTGTTTATTTCACCCTCTGCAGTCGGAGGCCAGATGGGAAACTCCTCTCTAATTAACTCTGGAATTGCCTTTTTTGGCCTAACACTTTTTCACTATTCACAGGGCCAGAGAAGATATCTGACTACCTCCTAAATGACACCATATTCCCTTTATAGTGCACTAGTTTTTTACTCAGAGCCCTTTGGGAGCCCTATGGGCCCTTGTCAAAAGAAGTGTACTGTATAGTAAATAGGGTGCCATTTCAGATGCAGCCTCTATCTTTTGGGGCTATGGTAATCCTATTCATCCTTTGGGGTAAATGATGTCCCGGGCTGCTGCAATATATTTCCTCCTCTCTCTCTATCTCACTCACTGTTACGTTTTCTGTGTTTACTTTTCTGTCTGCCTCTCTGGTGCTGTCAGAATAACCTACTGTCACTTACTAGAATTCATGTTAGGCCTCTCTGTGGTAGTTTTACTCTTGGTTAGAAAAGACAAGGCAATCAAACTCTTTTTCTTTACAAGGATTTAGAAGAGATATAATGCTGTCATTGTCTTCCAACTTCCAGGAAGTAAACATGGCAACCAATAGTTCCAACAACTTCCATTCACAGGGATCAACAAGCCATCTTCACCTTCACCTTCACCTTCACCTTAACCTAGCTCCAGCCCCAGCTCTATCTCCAGCCCCAGTCCCAGACCCAGCCCCTACCCTAACACTAGCTCCAACCCCAACCCCAACCCTAGCTCCAGCCCTAACCCCAACCCCAACCCCAACCCCAACCTCCGACCCTAACCTCCAACCCTAACGACCCTAACCCTAACCCTAACCCCAGGTCCCTGTGTTCCCCATCATCTATGTATTTATGTCTGTACATAGTGAGGAGAGCCCTCTCCCCAGGGCCCCTCATCAGGCCCATAACGCTAACATGTTATGATGGAGCCTACAAATACCCCCATCTCATTGGCTGTCCAACGGCTTCTACTGAAACATGGTGGTGTCGTGGCCTGAAAAAGGGTCTAGTCATGAGGGGTAAGAGGGAGTTAGAAGAGGCGGTGAACGAGGGGATACAGGAGATACAGTACCACCCTGTACTTCCTGTTCACCCACGACCGTGTGGCGACACACGACTCCAACACCATCATCAAGTTTTCTGATGACAACAACGGTGGTTCGACCTGATCACTGACGGCGATGGGACAGCCCACAGGGAGGAAGTCAGAAACTTGTCAGTGTGGTGCCATGACGACAACCTATCCCAGAACGTCTGTAAGACCAAGGAGCTGATCGTAGACTATAGGAGAAAGAGGGGAGAGCACGCCCCCCCCCATCCACATCAATGGGCCTGTAGTGAAGCAGGTCGAGGTGTGACCACATCACTAAGGATTTTACGTGGTCCACACACACCAACACAGTCGTGAAGAAGGCACGACAACACCTCTTCCCCCTCAGGAGGCTGAAAAGATTTGGCCTGGGTCCTCGGATACTCATAAAGTTCTACAGCTGCACCATCGAGAGCATCTTGACTGGCTGCATCACTGCTTGATATGACAAATGCACCTCCCTCGACTGCAAAGCGTCACAGAACGTAGTGTGGACAGCCCAGTACATCACTGGGGCCAAGCTCCCTGCCATCCACGACCTGTTTCTCTGTCAGACAGTGTCAGAGGATGTCCAGAAAACTGCTAAAGACTCCAGCGACCCAAAGACGGTTCACTCTTCTACTGTCCGGGCAAACAATACTGGAACATCGGATCCTGGACCAAGAGGCTCCGAGACAGCATCTACCCCCAAGCCATAAGACTGCTGAATAGCCATAAGACTGCTGAATAGCCATAAGACTGCTGAATAGCCATAAGACTGCTGAATAGCCATAAGACTGTTAAGTAGTTCATTAATGTTAACCCAGACATTCTGCACTGACCCTATCTTGCACTGACCCTATGCACACTCACCAGACTATATATACACACTCACTAGACTATATATACACACTCACCAGACTATATATACACACTCACCAGACTATATATACACACTCACCAGACTATATATACACACTCACCAGACTATATATACACACTCACCAGACTATATATACACACTATATACACACTCACCAGGCTATATATACACACTATATACACACTCACCAGACTATATATACACACTATATACACACTCACCAACTATATATACACACTCACCAGACTATATATACACACTCACCAGACTATATATACACACTCACTAGACTATATATACACACTATATACACACTCACCAGACTATATATACACACTATATACACACTCACCAGGCTATATATACACACTATATACACACTCACCAGACTATATATACACACTATATACACACTCACCAACTATATATACACACTATATACACACTCACCAGACTATATATACACACTCACCAGACTATATATACACACTCACCAACTATATATACACACTATATTCACACTCACCAGGCTATATATAAACACTATATACACACTCACCAGGCTCAATATACACACTATATACACACTCACCAGACTATATATACACACTATATACACACTCACCAACTATATATACACACTCACTAGACTATATATACACACTCACCAGACTATATATACACACTCACTAGACTATATATACACACTCACCAGACTATATATACACACTCACTAGACTATATATACACACTCACTAGTCTATATATACACACTCACTAGACTATATATACACACTCACAGACTATATATACACACTCACTAGACTATATATACACACTCACCAGACTATATATACACACTCACCAGACTATATATACACACTCACCAGACTAAATATGCACACTATATACACACTCTCTAGACTATATATACACACTCACCAGACTATATATACACACTCACCAGACTATATATACACACTCACCAGACTATATATACACACTCACGAGACTATATATACACACTCACGAGACTATATATACACACTCACCAGACTATATATACACACTCACTAGACTATATATACACACTCACCAGACAATATATACACACTCACCAGACTATATATACACACTCACTAGACTATATATACACACTCACCAGACTATATATACACACTCACTAGACTATATATACACACTCACCAGACTAAATATGCACACTATATACACACTCTCTAGACTATATATACACACTCACTAGACTATATATACACACTCACCAGACTAAATATGCACACTATATACACACTCTCTAGACTATATATACACACTCACTAGACTATATATACACACTCACCAGACTAAATATGCACACTATATACACACTCTCTAGACTATATATACACACTCACTAGACTATATATACACACTCACCAGACTATATATACACACTCACCAGACTATATATAAACACTCACTAGACTATATATACACACTCACTAGACTATATATACACACTCACTAGACTATGTATACACACTCACCAGACTATATATACACACTCACTAGACTATATATACACACTCACCAGACTATATATACACACTCACTAGACTATATATACACACTCACCAGACTATATATACACACTCACTAGACTATATATACACACTCACCAGACTAAATATAAACACTATATACACACTCTCTAGACTAAATATAAACACTATATACACACTCACTAGACTATATATACACACTCACCAGACTAAATATAAACACTATATACACACTCTCTAGACTATATATACACACTCACCAGACTATATATACACACTCACTAGACTATATATACACACTATATACACACTCACCAGACTATATATACACACTATATACACACTCACTAGACTATATATAGACACTCACCAGACTATATATACACACTATATACACACTCACTAGACTATATATAGACACTCACTAGACTATATATACACACTCACCAGACTATATATACACACTCACCAGGCTATATATAGACACAAGACTATATATACACATTCACCAGACTTACACTCATCATATGCTGCTGCTACTCTGTTCTTTATTAACTCTTAATATAGTCGATCCTGATGCCTAGTCACTTTACCCTGCCTTCATGATAGATATCTACATCAAATACCTAATATCCCTGCACATTGACCTGGTACTGGTACTCTCTGTATATAGCTATTACCCCCTGCACATTGATCTGGTACTCCCTGTATATAGCTATTACCCCTGCACATTGATCTGGTACTGGTACTCCCTGTATATAGCTATTACCCCTGCACATTGATCTGGTACTGGTACTCCCTGTATATAGCTATTACCCCCTGCACATTGATCTGGTACTCCCTGTATATAGCTATTACCCCTGCACATTGATCTGGTACTGGTACTCCCTGTATATATCTATTACCCCTGCACATTGATCTGGTACTCCCTGTATATACTATTACCCCTGCACATTGATCTGGTACTGGTGCTCCCTGTGTATAGCTATTACCCCTGCACATTGATCTGGTACTCCCTGTATATAGCTATTACCCCTGCACATTGATCTGGTACTCCCTGTATATAGCTATTACCCCTGCACGTTGATCTGGTACTGGTACTCTCTGTATATTTCTATTACCCCTGCACATTGATCTGGTACTCTCTGTATATAGCTATTACCCCTGCACATTGATCTGGTACTGGTACTCTCTGTATATAGCTATTACCCCTGCACATTGATCTGGTACTCCCTGTATATAGCTATTACCCCTGCACATTGATCTGGTACTCCCTGAATATAGCTATTACCCCTGCACGTTGATCTGGTACTGGTACTCTCTGTATATTTCTAATACCCCTGCACATTGATCTGGTACTCCCTGTATATAGCTATTACCCCTGCACATTGATCTGGTACTGGTACTCTCTGTATATAGCTATTACCCCTGCACATTGATCTGGTACTAGTACTCCCTGCACATAGCTCCATTCTTCTGTATTTTGTTCCTCCTGTTAATGTTTTTCTTGTATTATAGTTTTTTAACTATGCATTGTGGGAAGGGCTGGTAACCAAGCATCTCACCTGTGTGTGAACCTCTCACTCTCTACTCTCTACTCTCTACTCTCTACTCTCTACTCTCTACTCTCTACTCCCTACTCTCTACTCTATACTCTCTACTCCCTACTCTCTACTCCCTACTCCCTACTCTCTACTCTCTACTCCCTACTCCCTACTCCCTACTCTCTGCTCCCTACTCTCTACTCCCTACTCTCTACTCCCTACTCCCTACTCCCTACTCCCTACTCTCTACTCCCTACTCTCTACTCCCTACTCCCTACTCCCTACTCTCTGCTCCCTACTCTCTACTCCCTACTCTCTACTCCCTACTCCCTACTCTCTACTCTCTACTCCCTACTCTCTACTCTCTACTCCCTACTCCCTACTCTCTACTCCCTACTCTCTACTCCCTACTCTCTACTCCCTACTCTCTACTCCCTACTCTCTACTCTCTACTCCCTACTCTCTACTCTCTACTCCCTACTCCCTACTCTCTACTCCCTAGAGTTGGAGGCAGAAGAGGAGAAGATTACAAAAGCTGCATTATATAACTGATTATCCATCCCAGTCAGGATTGTTTCATTGGGAGGAGAGGAGGAATAAAATACCTAGTTCTCAGACGGTGGATCTCAGCATGGAGGAAAGGGAAGGTGGTTGTAGAGAGTAGGGAGTAGAGAGTTGAGGCCTCACAGGCACAATGGTTAACCTCCATCTCCCTCACTTCCTCCTGCTCCTCATCCCCCTCTCTTTATCTCTGTTGATCTCTCCTCCCTCTCTAACCTCACTGAGTCGCCTCTTAAGTCCTCCCTCTCCGTGGTCTCAAAAACTCTCTTTGTCAAAACACACACACATACACACACTCGCACACACACACATACACACACTCGCGCACACACACACACACACACACTCGCGCACACACACACACACACACTCGCGCACACACACACACACACACACACACACACACACACACACACACAGATGGTTTGTTTACCCGCCCGCAATTGCAAATAACCCATCTGCAACCCCCGACTGCATGTGATAAAATACAAATTGGAGGTTCCCAGCGGTCCCTGACCCACTAATATAGAAAATAAGCTGTAGGCTAGAGACAGGGGAATTATTTTTTGACAGGGGGTGCAGGATATGTTATTTCATGACCCCATCCCTGCCCATCCCGTGGTTATAACCCATCGGGGACTGTGGGTCATGTGTCAACCCGATCATCACTAACACACACACACATGGCATGCATGCACACACACACACAACACACACACACATGGCATGCATGCACACACACAACACACACACACGGCATGCATGCACACACACACACACAGTCTTCTTTCATGCCTCGGGTACTGTACAGTTCAGTAGAGCCACATGATGCTAGCAAGGTCAGGAAGCTGCAGAGACACATGATACTAGCAAGGTTAGGAAGCTGCAGAGACACGTGATACTAGCAAGGTTAGGAAGCTGCAGAGACACGTGATACTAGCAAGGTTAGGAAGCTGCAGAGACACGTGATACTAGCAAGGTTAGGAAGCTGCAGAGGCACGTGATACTAGCAAGGTCAGGAAGCTGCAGAGACACGTGATACTAGCAAGGTTAGGAAGCTGCAGAGACACGTGATACTAGCAAGGTTAGGAAGCTGCAGAGACACGTGATACTAGCAAGGTTAGGAAGCTGCAGAGACACGTGATACTAGCAAGGTTAGGAAGCTGCAGAGGCACGTGATACTAGCAAGGTCAGGAAGCTGCAGAGACACATGATACTAGCAAGGTTAGGAAGCTGCAGAGACACATGATACTAGCAAGGTTAGGAAGCTGCAGAGACACGTGATACTAGCAAGGTCAGGAAGCTGCAGAGGCACGTGATACTAGCAAGGTTAGGAAGCTGCAGAGACACGTGATACTAGCAAGGTCAGGAAGCTGCAGAGACACGTGATACTAGCAAGGTCAGGAAGCTGCAGAGACACGTGATACTAGCAAGGTTAGGAAGCTGCAGAGACACGTGATACTAGCAAGGTCAGGAAGCTGCAGAGACACGTGATACTAGCAAGGTCAGGAAGCTGCAGAGACACGTGATACTAGCAAGGTCAGGAAGCTGCAGAGACACGTGATACTAGCAAGGTTAGGAAGCTGCAGAGACACGTGATACTAGCAAGGTCAGGAAGCTGCAGAGACACGTGATACTAGCAAGGTCAGGAAGCTGCAGGGACACGTGATACTAGCAAGGTCAGGAAGCTGCAGAGACACGTGATACTAGCAAGGTCAGGAAGCTGCAGAGACACGTGATACTAGCAAGGTCAGGAAGCTGCAGAGACACGTGATACTAGCAAGGTTAGGAAGCTGCAGAGACACATGATACTAGCAAGGTTAGGAAGCTGCAGAGACACGTGATACTAGCAAGGTTAGGAAGCAGGAGAGACACGTGATACTAGCAAGGTTAGGAAGCTGCAGAGACACATGATACTAGCAAGGTTAGGAAGCTGCAGAGACACGTGATACTAGCAAGGTTAGGAAGCAGGAGAGACACATGATACTAGCAAGGTTAGGAAGCTGCAGAGACACATGATACTAGCAAGGTCAGGAAGCTGCAGAGACACGTGATACTAGCAAGGTTAGGAAGCTGCAGAGACACATGATACTAGCAAGGTTAGGAAGCTGCAGAGACACATGATACTAGCAAGGTCAGGAAGCTGCAGAGACACATGATACTAGCAAGGTCAGGAAGCTGCAGAGACACGTGATACTAGCAAGGTTAGGAAGCTGCAGAGACACATGATACTAGCAAGGTTAGGAAGCTGCAGAGACACGTGATACTAGCAAGGTTAGGAAGCTGCAGAGACACATGATACTAGCAAGGTCAGGAAGCTGCAGAGACACGTGATACTAGCAAGGTTAGGAAGCTGCAGAGACACATGATACTAGCAAGGTTAGGAAGCTGCAGAGACACATGATACTAGCAAGGTCAGGAATCTGCAGAGACACGTGATACTAGCAAGGTTAGGAAGCTGCAGAGACACGTGATACTAGCAAGGTCAGGAAGCTGCAGAGACACATGATACTAGCAAGGTCAGGAAGCTGCAGAGACACGTGATACTAGCAAGGTTAGGAAGCTGCAGAGACACGTGATACTAGCAAGGTTAGGAAGCTGCAGAGACACGTGATACTAGCAAGGTTAGGAAGCTGCAGAGACACGTGATACTAGCAAGGTCAGGAAGCTGCAGAGACACGTGATACTAGCAAGGTTAGGAAGCTGCAGAGACACGTGATACTAGCAAGGTTAGGAAGCTGCAGAGGCACGTGATACTAGCAAGGTCAGGAAGCTGCAGAGACACGTGATACTAGCAAGGTTAGGAATCTGCAGAGACACGTGATACTAGCAAGGTTAGGAAGCTGCAGAGACACGTGATACTAGCAAGGTCAGGAAGCTGCAGAGACACGTGATACTAGCAAGGTCAGGAAGCTGCAGAGGCACGTGATACTAGCAAGGTCAGGAAGCTGCAGAGACACGTGATACTAGCAAGGTCAGGAAGCTGCAGAGACACGTGATACTAGCAAGGTTAGGAAGCTGCAGAGACACGTGATACTAGCAAGGTTAGGAAGCTGCAGAGGCACGTGATACTAGCAAGGTCAGGAAGCTGCAGAGACACATGATACTAGCAAGGTCAGGAAGCTGCAGAGACACGTGATACTAGCAAGGTTAGGAAGCTGCAGAGACACGTGATACTAGCAAGGTTAGGAAGCAGGAGAGACACGTGATACTAGCAAGGTTAGGAAGCTGCAGAGACACATGATACTAGCAAGGTCAGGAAGCTGCAGAGACACGTGATACTAGCAAGGTTAGGAAGCAGGAGAGACACATGATACTAGCAAGGTTAGGAAGCTGCAGAGACACATGATACTAGCAAGGTCAGGAAGCTGCAGAGACACGTGATACTAGCAAGGTTAGGAAGCTGCAGAGACACATGATACTAGCAAGGTTAGGAAGCTGCAGAGACACATGATACTAGCAAGGTCAGGAAGCTGCAGAGACACATGATACTAGCAAGGTCAGGAAGCTGCAGAGACACGTGATACTAGCAAGGTTAGGAAGCTGCAGAGACACATGATACTAGCAAGGTTAGGAAGCTGCAGAGACACGTGATACTAGCAAGGTTAGGAAGCTGCAGAGACACATGATACTAGCAAGGTCAGGAAGCTGCAGAGACACGTGATACTAGCAAGGTTAGGAAGCTGCAGAGACACATGATACTAGCAAGATTAGGAAGCTGCAGAGACACATGATACTAGCAAGGTCAGGAATCTGCAGAGACACGTGATACTAGCAAGGTTAGGAAGCTGCAGAGACACGTGATACTAGCAAGGTCAGGAAGCTGCAGAGACACATGATACTAGCAAGGTCAGGAAGCTGCAGAGACACGTGATACTAGCAAGGTTAGGAAGCTGCAGAGACACGTGATACTAGCAAGGTTAGGAAGCTGCAGAGACACGTGATACTAGCAAGGTTAGGAAGCTGCAGAGACACGTGATACTAGCAAGGTCAGGAAGCTGCAGAGACACGTGATACTAGCAAGGTTAGGAAGCTGCAGAGACACGTGATACTAGCAAGGTTAGGAAGCTGCAGAGGCACGTGATACTAGCAAGGTCAGGAAGCTGCAGAGACACGTGATACTAGCAAGGTTAGGAATCTGCAGAGACACGTGATACTAGCAAGGTTAGGAAGCTGCAGAGACACGTGATACTAGCAAGGTCAGGAAGCTGCAGAGACACGTGATACTAGCAAGGTCAGGAAGCTGCAGAGGCACGTGATACTAGCAAGGTCAGGAAGCTGCAGAGACACGTGATACTAGCAAGGTCAGGAAGCTGCAGAGACACGTGATACTAGCAAGGTTAGGAAGCTGCAGAGACACGTGATACTAGCAAGGTTAGGAAGCTGCAGAGGCACGTGATACTAGCAAGGTCAGGAAGCTGCAGAGACACGTGATACTAGCAAGGTTAGGAAGCTGCAGAGACACATGATACTAGCAAGGTTAGGAAGCTGCAGAGACACGTGATACTAGCAAGGTTAGGAAGCAGGAGAGACACGTGATACTAGCAAGGTCAGGAAGCTGCAGAGACACGTGATACTAGCAAGGTCAGGAAGCTGCAGAGACACATGATACTAGCAAGGTCAGGAAGCTGCAGAGACACGTGATACTAGCAAGGTCAGGAAGCTGCAGAGACACGTGATACTAGCAAGGTCAGGAAGCTGCAGAGACACGTGATACTAGCAAGGTCAGGAAGCTGCAGAGACACGTGATACTAGCAAGGTTAGGAAGCAGGAGAGACACGTGATACTAGCAAGGTCAGGAAGCTGCAGAGACACGTGATACTAGCAAGGTCAGGAAGCTGCAGAGGCACGTGATACTAGCAAGGTTAGGAAGCTGCAGAGACACGTGATACTAGCAAGGTCAGGAAGCTGCAGAGACACGTGATACTAGCAAGGTCAGGAAGCTGCAGAGACACGTGATGCTAGCAAGGTCAGGAAGCTGCAGAGACACGTGATACTAGCAAGGTTAGGAAGCTGCAGAGGCACGTGATACTAGCAAGGTCAGGAAGCTGCAGAGACACATGATACTAGCAAGGTCAGGAAGCTGCAGAGACACATGATGCTAGCAAGGTTAGGAAGCTGCAGAGACACGTGATACTAGCAAGGTTAGGAAGCTGCAGAGACACGTGATACTAGCAAGGTTAGGAAGCAGGAGAGACACGTGATACTAGCAAGGTCAGGAAGCTGCAGAGACACGTGATACTAGCAAGGTTAGGAAGCTGCAGAGGCACGTGATACTAGCAAGGTCTGGAAGCTGCAGAGACACGTGATACTAGCAAGGTTAGGAAGGTTAGCGAGAGAGAGAGAGAGAGAGAGAGGAGAGAGAGGAGAGAGAGAGAGAGAGAGAGAGAAAATTCCAGGACAACTGTCCACAGCATTATGTTTTGTCATTTACGTAATGGGACGCTGTAGCAGGAGGGAGCTTTTTTTCTATTGCAACCAGGGGATACAGTAATACAGACCACATAACACTGTAGTCATGTCTCTGTTAGCATTCCTGCTGAATTGCTATGTTATGGTGTGTTTGCATACAGCAGGATCCCAAGGCATTACTATGCTGTTTAAGTTGTAGTGTCATCAGAAGAGTAAGCACACACACACACAGTATCTCGGTATATCAACTAATATTTACTAAATGAGCATTTAAATTGTCTCCTGTGAGATGCAGCTGGATCCAGAGGAACTAATCCTCTCTCACTTTATTTTACCTTTATTTTCCAGGTAAGTTGGAATCTTGGGATGATTATGTGGCCATGGTTGAAGGCCAGATATAACATTTAGCCAAGACACCGGGGTTAACACCCTTACAATAAGTGCCATGGGATCTTTAGTGACCACAGAGAGTAAAGACACCCATCTAACATCATACATAGGGTAATGTCCCCAATTACTGTCCTGGGGCATTGGGAAATATACTGAACAAAAATATAATTGCAACATGTAAAGTGTTGGTCCCATGTTTCATGAGCTGAAACAAAAGATCCCAGAAATGTTCCATATGCACACAAAGCTTTTTTTCTCAAGATTTTTGTGGGCAAATTAGTTTATATCCCTGTTAGTGAGCATTTCTCATTTGCCAAGATAATCTATCCACCTGACAGGTGTGGCATATCAAGAAGCTGCTTAAACAATAAATGGCTACCCTACAATGTTTTGTCACACAACACAATGCCACGTATGTCTCAGGTTTTGAGGGAGTGTGCAATTGGGATGCTGACTGTAGGAATGTCCACCAGAGCTGATGCCAGAGAATTTAATGTTAATTTCTCCACCATAAGCAGCCTCTTTCTGATTGGCTTGGCCTGGTTCCCAAGTGGATGGGCCTCCTGCTTCCATCCTGCATGATTAGAGTCAACCTGTGGTAAATTCAATTGATTGGACATGATTCGGAAAGGCACATACCTGTCTATATAAAGGTCCCACAGTTGACAGTGCATGTCAGAGTAAAAACCAAGCCATGAAGTTGAAGGAATTGTCTGTAGAGTTCAGAGATAGGATTAAGTCGAGGCACAGATCTGCGGAAGGGTACCAAAAAATGTCTGCAGCATTGAAGATCCCCAAGAACACAGTGGCCTCCATCATTCTTAAATGAAAGAAGTTTGGAACCACCAAGTCTTATCCTAGAGCTAGCCATCCGGCTAAACTGAGTAATCAAAGGAGAATGGCCTTGGTCAGGGAGGGGACCAAGAACCCGATGGTCACTCTGACAGAGCTCCAGAGTTCCTCTGTGGAAATGGGAGAACCTTCCAGAAGGATAACCATCTCTGCAGCACTCCACCAATCATGCCTTTATGGTAGAGTGGCCAGGCGGAAGCCACTCCTCAGTAAAAGGCACAAGACAGCCCTCTTGGAGTTTGCCAAAAGGCACCTAAAGACTCTCAGACCATGAGAAACATGATTCTCTGGTCTGATGAAACCAAGATTGAACTCTTTGGCCTGAATGCCAAGTGTCTCGTCTGGAGAAAACCTGGCATCGTCCCTACGGTGAAGCATGGTGGTGGCAGCATCATGCTTTGGGGATGTTTTTCAGCGGCTGGGACAGGGAGACTAGTCAGGATCGAGGCAAAGATGGACGAGTAAAGTACAGATTGATCCTTAATTAAAACCTGCTCCAGAGTGCTCAGGACCTCAAATTGGGGTGAAGTTTCACATTCAACAGGATAATGACCCTAACCACACAGACAAGACAACGCAGGAGTGGCTTTGGGGCAAGTCTCTGAATGTCCAAGAGTGGCCCAAAATAGCTGTGCAGCAACGCTCCCCATCCAACCTGGCAGAGCTTGATAGGATCTGCAGAGAAGAATGGGAGAAACTCCCCAAATACAGGTGTGCCAAGCTTGTAGCGTCATACCGAAGAAGACTTGAGGCTGTAATCGCTGCCAAAGGTGCTTCGACAAAGTACTGAGTAAAGGGTCTAAATACTTGTAAATGTAAAATTTCCGTTTTTTATTAGAGAAATAGCAAACATTTCTAACAACCTGTTTTTGCTTTGTCATTATGGTTTATTGTGATGTCGTTATGGGGTATTGTGATGTCATTATGGGGTATTGTGTGTAGATTCATGAGGGAAAAACAATTTCATAATTTAGAATAAGGCTGTAACCTAACAAAATGTGGAAAAAGAGGGCTGAATTGTTTCCGAAGGCACTTCACATACCGGTGGAGGCTGCTGAGGGGAGGACGACTTTTACAGTTTGTTTTGATTGCTGAAGCACGATTTTCAAAACACTACACACAATTGGCATAACCACACCTCCAATAAGCAAAACACTACAGATCCTTTGCAAAATTAAACACTCTTGTAAAAACTATACACTTCTTTTTAAAAACCACACTTTGTTACCATTTAAGAAACACACACATTTCACATTACTATCCTCTGTTTGCACGAGTTACACTCTGCTGTGATAAACCTAAAACACTTTTAGCACTTCTACTTCCCTATGATTGGAGTAGGCTACTATCAACAAAGTACAAATATAATGTAAATTCACCAAACACTACACAAGACCAATGTTGCAGACTGAAGAAACTCATTTATTTCTCAACATGCCCAAAATGTTGACATGGAGATTCATAATACTGTAACCAAACCTCACTTTACATATTGTAAGTTCAAAAAAACAAAAACAAACAAAAAAACTAGACATTGTCTCTTCGCCTAGCTGGATCTGGCCAGAGAATTTCATCAACGTCGCAGAAAATGTTGTCATTAGCAAGACACCTTGGAAAGAAACGACTTGAATGAGGAATCCATCCTTGCATTGCTGCTATCTCCAACTGGTCACAGGCCTCCTCCATGGCTTGGATGAGGGGTACCTCAGCCTGGAGACTGAGATCATATATCTTCCACCGCCATGACGAGAAAAACTCTTCTATAGGGTTGAGGAATGGAGAGTATGTTGGAAGATATAGGCACTGTGAAATGTGGATGTTGCTGAAACCAGTTCTGAACCAGAGCAGAGCGGTGGAAAGACACATTGTCCCAGACAACAATGTATTACATATGATCGATTTGATTTGCTGCTGTTATGTTGTACAATTGGTCCAAGAATGTAAGTATGAGTGCTGTGTTGTAAGGGCCCATATGGGCATGGCGGTGGAGGACCCCATTCTGTGTAATGGCTGCACAGAGTGTTATATTACCCCCACGTTGCCCTGGGACATTGACTAAAGCCCTGTGGCCAATGATGTTTCTTCCCCTCCTTCGTGTATTCGTCAGGTTGAACCCAGCCTCATCTACGTAAATGAACTCATGCTGGATCTCCTCTCCATCCATTCATAAAACTCTCTGAAAAACAGTGTCAGGCAAAATATAATGTAATGTAGTTCAGGCAAAATAATGTAGTTCAGTGTAGATCTAGTATACATACAGTACAGTAAAATATTGAGACAGTATGCAAGATCACACTGCTAAAGTGAATACATACCTCTGCATAATTATGCCGCAGTCGTTTCACCCTTTCAGAATTGCGCTCGAAAGGCACTCGATAAATTTGCTTCATTTGAATATATTTTTTTTTAGGATGCGTGCCAGTGTTGATGTTGAGACCTGATGGATATCGTTGAAAATGGCGTGGTTATTGACAATGTTAGCTTGGAGCTGCTTGAGTGTTATAGCATTGTTGGCCAAAACCATGTTTACTATCTCCCTCTCTTGCTGTTCTGTGAACATAGGAGACCTTCCGCCTTGTCGTCCCTGAACCTCAATCCTATGTAGAAAAAAACAAACAGTATACAATAGTACAGTAATTTCACAGGAAAAGGTAACAGAAGTGCTGATAGTGCATATAATACAGTACTGTAAGCAGTTATTGAAACCGTGCAGATGTTTTTGATATGATGATATTTTTACAATATCTATTTTCCAGTCGAAATGTTCTCATCACACTTGTCACTGTATATCGGCTTAGATTTGGCTGTACTCGCAGTCCAGCCTCCCTCAGCGTCAGGCCGTGATTGACAACGTGGTCAACCAGTGTTGCGCAGATCTCATTTGTCAGATCCGGTCCTCTTTGAGCACCTTCTTGTCTTCCTCTTCCTCCCCTTCCTCCTCCTCCTCCTCCTCCTCCTCGTCTTACTCTTTCTCTGACTCTTTCCATTGTGCTTGAAGACCGATGAACTCACCTGCTGCTTTTTATAGTGCTGATTGGTGTGTCTACAATTAAGCAAACAAGTGTTTGCTCACCTGATGACAGTGTTGAACCAATTGGTTGGACAGTGTGGTAATTTGACAGTCAGTGCTTTGGTATTGCAAGGACGTGACTTCATGATAGATTTTTGTGTGTAATGTATGTTAAGTGTGTTTAGTGTTTTGCAAATCACTGTGTGTAGAGTTTTGCAACAAGTGTGAGGTTGACAATGTGCTTATAGTTGTGCAAATATGGTTCTTGAGTGTAAGGTTTTGCTAATAGTGTACTACTTTTAATTTTAGTGTGTGAGCGATCCCAAAAAACTGTAATAATGGCTGGAATGGAGTCAATGGATTGGTCAAACACATGGTTTCTATGTAGATGGCTGTACGTGCAAAGTTTTAGAGTGATCCAGTGATCTTTTGCATATCTATTCAAAATGGTGTATCAAGACAGCCCAAATATATTTTCAAGTTCATAAGTGTGCACTCTCCTCAAACAGTAGCATGCTATTCTTTCACTCTAATAGCTACTTTAAAATGGACAGTGCAGTTAGATTAACAAGAATTTAAGCATTCTGCCCATATCAGATATGTCTATGTCCGGGTATTTGTTTAGTTCTTACAACCTCATGCTAATCACATTAGCCTACATTCGCTCAACTGTCCCGCGAACGGGACACCAGATTCCTACATGGAAAAAAATATATTCAAAAAATAAATCAAAAGGAAGTTTGTTTGAAATGCCTGTCCTATATCTGAGAAATATAAGGAAGAAAAATAAAATGTATTTTAACCCCTTTATTTTATGTACTAAACTACTTCCATATACTGTATACTTACATACATATACTGTATACTTACATACATATACCGTATACTTACATACAGTTGAAGTCGGAAGTTTACATACACCTTAGCCAAATACATTTCAACTCAGTTTTTCACAATTCCTGACAATTAATCAAAGTAAAAATTCCCTGTCTTAGGTCAGTTAAGATCACCACTTTATTTTAAGAATGTGAAATGTCAGAATAATAGTAGATAGAATGATTTATTTCAGTTTTTATTTCTTTCATCACATTCCCAGTGGGTCAGAAGTTTACATATTGTCAAGACTTCCGCCAAAGTCGGTTTCTCTCCTTGTTTCGGTGGTCGACGTCACCGTCTTCTAGCCATCGCCGATCCACCTTACATTTTCCATTTGTTTTGTCTTGTTTTCCCACACACACCTGGTTTACATTCCCTCATTACTTGTCGTGTATATAAACCTTTGTCCTCCCCCATGTCTGTGTGTTGTCTGGTTGCTTCTGGCTGATATACGCCAGGTTTTCTTTTGTACCCTTTGCCCTTTCCTCTGCTTTGTGGCAGCCGGTACTTTGTACTTGGTTGTGTGTACCTTGTGCTGCCTCACTCGTTCGTTGGGCATTTGTTTTTGTGACGCGTTTGCGTCCTGTTTGAATAATTGTGTGAGTAAAGTGCTTTGTCCACTCATCTCTGCTCTCCTGCGCCTGACTTCCATGCACCAGCTATACCCATCCTTTGACACATACACTCAATTAGTAATTGATAGCATTGCATTTGAATTGTTTAACTTAGGTCAAACTTTTCGGGTAGCCTTCCACAACCTTCCCACAATAAGTTGGGTGAACTTTGGCCCGTTCCTCCTGACAGAGCTGGTGTAACTGAGTCAGGTTTGTAGGCCTCCTTGCTCGTACACGCACTTTTTAATTTCTGCCCACACATTTTCTATATGATTGAGGCCAGGGCTGTGGCTGTTTGCTTTGTAAAGTGACTTACTGTGACTGTTTGCTTTGTAAAGAGTCCTGCAGCTATAACGCTCTCCGTAGAAGTATTCAGTGTAATCGTTGGCCTAATAAACATACTCCTCCTCAGTTAAAATCCCTTTAGCTGGAATAGCATGCTATGTTAGGCCTTAAACCAATAACCACCAACTGCTCTGCCATCAGCTCAGCTATATATGCAAGTCATCATGGTTTCTTCTTCTTCTTCTTCTTCTTCTTCTTCTTCTTCTTCTTCTTCTTCTTCTTCTTCTTCTTCTTCTTCTTCTTCTTCTTCTTCTTCTTCTTCTTCTTCTTCTTCTTCTTCTTCTTCTTCTTCTTCTTCTTCTTCTTCATTAACTGCACCAGTGGTTTTCTTTTCCTAAAGTGCTTTCCAGTAGGCTGGTCCATCCCTCTTTCCCTCCATCTGTTCTCTTCAGTGGCAGCGGTGCCTCTCAGTCCGTCCTTGATGAAGGTTATTGTGTTTCCAATCTTCTCCATTTTGTGATTCTGTCCCCACAGAGAGAGGGAACAGGTCAAACCAGCTGTGGTAAAACTCGATTGAGATTAAAACCGGTGGGTTGTCATATCCTGCTTCTGCTGGTGAGGATGAAGGCACGACAAAATTACAGCACGTGAAAGAGAAGGACTAGGAGGAGGAGGAGAGGGAACAAATAGAGGAAGAGATGAAAGAGAGAAGCTAGGGAGGGAAAATGAAGAGAATAAATACAATCCAGAACATGTTTCAACAAATTGAAGTTGAATAGAGCCAGAGTCCCCGGCGACTACCTGCCCCCATCAGTTGGTTCATTATACAGTGAACAACCTCATTATTTCCTGGTGAAGCAGGCGTTTCCCTGGACGACCCCGGGGCCTTGATGTGTAAGCCCCCCAGGATCCCATTAGAGCAGAGCTATATTTCAGGACCAATAGGAGACTGCACACGTTCCATTATTATATGGCCTATCAGTACACAGAGACCACACATGGTCCATTTGAACAGAACCGTAAATAAACCGCAGGTTCTAGGTCAGGCCTGGGCAATTAGAATATATATTTTTGCCATTGCGGGCCAGAATCATATTACAGGATTATACATCATGTGTATGACTGTGTAGACCGATATATCTACTGTAAATCACGTCCAGATATGCTACTTATTTTACCTTTTTAACAAGCACAAAAATAAACCGCATCCATGTTCCCGTTTTGGAAGGTATTTTCATTATTAAACTTGCAATGAACTACACGGAGGGAAAAGTACACTGTGTATTCAGCACCACGGACAGAACTCTTGTTAAAACGGGTATGCACAAAAACACAGGAAATAGAGAGAGCTCAACATTACTTTCACACGACTCAATCAGTGTGAGGAGTGAAGTCTCTGATGGGCATTGACTAGAGCAGTGAAGTCAGGTATTCATTCTGACGTCTCTGTGCAGTATTGCTGAGAGGTGAGAGTCAGTCAGAGATGATCTGTGCATTGACTTGTTAAATTTCATCACTGCTCTCATCCAGGGCCAAGGAGAAATAGGTGATAGTCTTTACCTTGTCTTTTAACTGTTGTTTCATATTCTCTGTGATGTCCTCAAAACGTCGTGTCACTGTTCGTCTTGACAGGGAAACATTTTCAAAAAGCTTTTTCTTGTCACTGTTCGTCTTGACAGGGAAACATTTTCAAAAAGCTCTTTCTTGTCGGGGCAAAGTATTTCTGCAGCATTAATTAAACACAATTTAATGAATTCGCTCTCAGTGAATGGCTTGCTATGATTAGCAATTTTGTGGGACAGTACGTAGCTAGGTCTCGCAATCCCATCGTTTGCTGAATGCAGTTCTGTGAAAAGCCCTTGCTCCTTTGGCAACTGAGAAAGCAACTCTTTCGATGCACTCTGCCCAGAAGACATATTCCTCTATTTCCCTGCTTCGTCTGGAAGTGTCACACTAAGCACACAGCTTTCCCTGGTACCTCAATAAAGAAATGTTTCGATGTCCAGTGTTGCTGGAACACCCTACATTCATTGTCTACCCTCCGTTTCTTTGAAATCTTTGAATAACTCATTTTTTTGCCCAATTTCTAGCTAGTTACTATTTGTAACTGTGACATGTGTCAGCCTGCCAGTCACTGTCTGTCCTGGTGCAGTTGTTATTTATACGTGCCTTTCAAAATATATGTCCCACAAGCGGTGGGAGTTAAATCATTACACAAAAACGAGTATTCATTGTGTCAGGATTTGGCCAGGGTTGTTCCGGGTTTTGGTCAGTAGATGCCCCCATTGTGCTTTTTGTCCCTATGTTTTTCCCTTGATCCCCATTATTATTTGCACCTGTGTCTCGTTTTCCCTGATTGTATTTAAACCCTTTGTTTCCCTCAGTTCTGTGCTCTGTGTTTGTATGTTAGCACCCTGCCCTAGTGTTCTGTGTGCTCTTGTCGATTCCGGGTGACGTTCTTGTGGTATTCTGTTTTTTGTTTTTGTTTATTTTTGGTGAGTTTCTTTTGAGGTCTTTTTGTGTTTTACCTACCACCTTTTGGATTTGCCATTTTTTGTATTTTAGGATTTTTTTCTTTATTAAATACACCGTCTTAAGTACTGCTGTGTCTGCCTCATCTTCTGGGTTCTGCTGTCTATTCGTGGCTCAGTTGGTTAAGTGACTGTTTCTCACTCCGGAGACCCAGGTTCAAAACCGGGTCCTGACAGAAACACAGAGCCAAAAATGAACCCAGAGGCAGCCAGTTCCCAGGACCTTTTGCCACGCTGTCCCACCACCAGGAGACTGTCCAACGCCACGAAGCCGCCCTGGTTCAGCAAGAGGCCTTAATGGCTAGACATTCTCATCTTCTGTCAGAGATGCTGACTTCCATTAAGCAAATATCTGATCGACTTACCCCGGCAACAGTTCCCGTCCCAGTACCTCAGGTTCACGTACCCATGGCAGTTAACCCCCTGGCTGAACCTCGTCTTCCACCTCCCCAACGGTTCTCAGGTGATCCAAGTGCTTGTAAAGGCTTTCTCACTCAATGTTCTCTCTCCTTTGAGCTGCAACCCTCGTCGTTTCCCACCGACCGGTCTAAGATCGCATATATCATCACCCTGCTGTCGGAAAAAGCCCTGGCCTGGGCTACTGCTGTGTGGGATGCCCATAGTTCCTGCTGTGCCAGCTACTCTGCCTTTGCTGAGGAATTCAAACGAGTGTTTCAAGGCCCAAGCAGTGGTTCTGACTCAGCCAAACAGCTCCTGACTCTCCATCAAGGTTGGCGCAGCGTGACGGACTATGCCATCCAGTTCCGCACGGTGGCAGCAGCGAGTGGCTGGAACAACGAGGCGCTCACGGTGTGCTTTCTGAAAGGCCTTTCCGACACTATCCAAGATGAACTGGCCACTCGGGAACCACCGGACAATCTCGAGTCCCTGATCAAGTTGGCCTCACGCATTGACCAGCGTCTGAGAGAGAGAACTCAACCGTAGACCTCTAGCCCCTATCAGTCCCAGCTCCGAGTCCCCACCTTTATCATCGCTGGCTCCACCGGAACCCATGCAGATTGGACGCATCTCCCAGGCTGAGAGAGACCGCCGGATGAGGGAGCGACGCTGTCTATATTGCGGCAAACCGGGCCATTTCCGTTCCACGTGTCCCGGGCTCCAGGGAAACGCTCTGTCCCGTACAGACCGGGGGAACTGTAACGGGAAACATAACCTCCTCCCATCCGTCCAACTCCCGTCTGCTCATTCCAGTCACCCTCTCCTGGGACAACCACAAGCTTCACCTTCAAGCCTTGGTAGACTCTGGAGCCGCAGGTAACTTCATGGATGGTGTCTGGGCGAAGGAGAATGGCGTTCCCTCTGAACCTCTAAGTGACCCCATGAGGGTTACTACATTGGATGGAAGCCCTTTGGGATCTGGACTTGTCACTCATGTCACTACCTCCTTGAGACTTTCAGTTTCACAACACCAGGAATTGATGAACTTTCATTTGATCTCCTGTTCCGAGTTCCCTCTCGTCCTTGGATACCCCTGGCTTCACAGCCATAACCCTCACATCGACTGGTCTGTGGGCACTATCAAGCAGTGGGGTCCTACGTGCCAAGCTACTTGTATTTTCCAGAATTCCCGAGTTCTACTCCCGAGTCTTTAGAATCCATCGACCTGACCCGAGTTCCCGAGTGTTACCATGACCTCAAACTGGTGTTTAGCAAACAGAGGGCCACCATGCTACCACCCCATAGACCTTACGATTGCCCCATCGACCTGTTTCCGGGCACTTGCCCCCCAGGGGTCGGATCTTTTCCCTATCTCCACCCGAACGAGCTGCTATGGATACCTACATCAAGGACGCTCTGGAAGCAGGCCTCATGCGTCCATCCACCTCCCCGGCGGGAGCAGGGTTTTTCTTTGTGGCCAAGAAAGACGGTGGGTTACGTCCTTGCATCGACTACCGGGGACTCAATGACATAACCGTCCGTAACCGTTACCCGCTACCCCTTATGGCCACAGCCTTCGAGCTGCTCCAGGAAGCAGTTGTTTTCACTAAGCTTGACCTGCGGAACGCATACCATCTTGTGCGGATCAGACCTGGTGACGAGTGGAAGACCGCTTTCAACACGCCTACTGGTCACTATGAATACTTGGTGATGCCCTTCGGCCTGACCAACGCCCCAGCGGTGTTCCAAGCGCTCATAAACGATGTGCTTAGGGATATGCTTAACATATTTGTGTTCGTTTACTTGGATGACATCCTCATCTTTTCGAGCTCCCTTCAAGAACACACTAAGCATGTCAGACAAGTACTCAAACGCCTCCTGGACAGCCATCTGTACGTTAAGCCGGAAAAATGTGAATTCCATTCATCCCGAGTACAATTCCTGGGATTTGTAGTGGAACCCGGTCGAATCCAAATGGACCCTAGGAAGGTAGGGGCGGTAGCGGATTGGCCCACCCCCAAATCCGTTAAGGATGTTCAGCGTTTCCTGGGCTTCACAAACTTTTACCGCAAGTTCATCAAGAACTTCAGTTTGGTGGCAGCTCCTCTCTCAGCTTTAACCAAAGGTGGCAATGCAAGGTTTTTTTGGGGAAGAGAAGCTGAGACGGCCTTCCAAGGACTCAAGCAGCGCATCCTCTCTGCTCCCATCCTGATACTACCGACTACGGATGAACCATTTGTGGTGGAGGTAGACGCATCAGAGGTTGGTGTTGGAGCTGTCCTGTCTCAGAGGGGTGAAGACAAGAAGCTTCATCCGTGCGCTTTCTTCTCACACCGGCTTACCCCGACTGAGAGGAACTACGATGTGGGGGATCGTGAACTCCTAGCGGTTAAGATGGCATTGAAGGAATGGAGACACTGGCTCGAGGGGGCTTCTCACCCGTTTCAAGTGCTTACGGACCACAAAAATCTGGAGTATATCCAGCAGGCGAAGCGATTGAACTCTAGACAAGCTAGATGGTCTCTTTTCTTCAATCGATTCCAGTTTATCCTCACCTATCGGCCCGGGTCGAAGAATCTCAAACCGGATGCCCTGTCCCGAGTCTACGCTCCTGCCATTCGAGATGACACGGACATGCCTGTCCTTCCTGCTGCTAAGATTGTGGCTCCGATCTCGTGGCAAGTTGAGGATACCGTGAGACGTGCTTAAGCTAGCGAACCGGACCCTAAAGGAGGCCCTGCCAATCGGTTGTTTGTCCCCAAGGCAGTGAGGACTCAGGTCCTTCTGTGGGGGCACTCCTCTCGCCTCACCTGTCATCCGGGCGTAGGTCGCACCTTGGAGTTCATCCAGCGTAAGTTCTGGTGGCCTACCATAAGAGAAGACGTTGCCACTTTCGTCAATGCCTGCCCCGTGTGCTGCCAGGGCAAATCTTCTCACCTCCGCCCTCAAGGACTCCTTCACCCTTTACCTGTTCCCCACAGTCCCTGGTCCCATATCTTATTGGACTTTATTACTGGACTTCCTCCATCCCATGGCAATACTACTATCCTAGTCATAATCGACAGGTTTTCAAAGGCGGCCAGGTTCGTCCCTCTGACTAAGTTACCTTCTGCCAAGGAAACGGCTGAGTTGGTAATTAATCATGTGTTTCGAGTCTTCGGCATTCCTCAAGATGTGGTTTCTGACAGAGGTCCCCAGTTCGCCTCAAGGTTTTGGAAGGCCTTCTGCCAACTCATGTGGGCTTCTGCCAGTCTATCTTCAGGGTACCATCCGGAGTCCAACGGCCAAACAGAGAGGATGAATCAAGAGCTGGAAACCACCCTCCGATGTATGACTCGTGACAACCCGTCCACATGGTCATCCTTTATTGTTTGGGCCGAATACGCGCACAACACCTTGCGCTCCTCCTCCACTGGTATGTCCCCGCACGAGTGTCAGTTTGGCTATGCTCCTCCATTGTTCCCGGACCAGGAGGCAGAAGTCAGAGTGCCTTCAGCCTTGAGGTTCGTCAGACGCTGTCGGCTTATGTGGAGGAAGACCCGTCTTAATCTGATGCGTTCCTCACCGAGGTATCAACAACAAGCCAACAGACGTCGCCGTCCCGGGCCTACCCTGCGCCCCGGCCAGAGAGTCTGGCTCTCCACAAGAGACTTACCTCTACGGGTGGAGTCTCGCAAGCTGTCCCAAAAATACATCGGTCCCTTCAAGGTTGCCAGGAGAGTTAACCCAGTTTCTTATCGCCTACACTTACCCAGATCCCTTAAGATTAATCCCACATTTCATGTGTCATTGTTAAAACCTGTTGTTTTTTCTCCCCTTGTCCCGGCAGACAGACCTCCCCCTCCGCCTCGTGTCATTGAAGGCCAGCCGGCTTATACCGTCCACCGGATACTGGATTCCCGCCGGGTGCAGCGGTCCTGGCAGTATCTGGTGGACTGGGAAGGCTACGGTCCTGAGGAGCGCTCCTGGGTTCCTGCCAAAGACATCCTGGACCCTGACCTCATTCGTCAGTTCAGGGTCCTCCACCCTGAGAGAGCTGGTAGGAACGTCAGGAGCCGTTCCTAGGGGGGATTCTGTCAGGATTTGGCCAGGGTTGTTCCGGGTTTTGGTCAGTAGATGCCCCCATTGTGCTTTTTGTCCCTATGTTTTCCCTTGATCCCCATTATTATTTGCACCTGTGTCTCGTTTTCCCTGATTGTATTTAAACCCTTTGTTTCCCTCAGTTCTGTGCTCTGTGTTTGTATGTTAGCACCCTGCCCTAGTGTTCTGTGTGCTCTTGTCGATTCCGGGTGACGTTCTTGTGGTATTCTGTTTTTTGTTTTTGTTTATTTTTGGTGAGTTTCTTTTGAGGTCTTTTTGTGTTTTACCTACCACCTTTTGGATTTGCCATTTTTTGTATTTTAGGATTTTTTTCTTTATTAAATACACCGTCTTAAGTACTGCTGTGTCTGCCTCATCTTCTGGGTTCTGCTGTCTATTCGTGGCTCAGTTGGTTAAGTGACTGTTTCTCACTCCGGAGACCCAGGTTCGAAACCGGGTCCTGACACATTGGGCTTTTAAATTTGAATAACAACTAAGTTTTTCAAATCTTTACTATCGCACATTCTTTATGTGATCTGAGCATGATTCTGCTGGCCATATTGAATCAGGTTGCGGCCCACTATCGGCCCCCAGGCCGGCCTTTGCCCAGGCCTGGTCTATGTGTTAGAAAAGCTAATGGTGGTTCAGGACCACCCCGAGACCACATACGGCCCATTGTTTCTACTAGAGTAAACAAACGGACAAGTCTCATGCTGAATCCTCGTGCTGCATGGTGTTAACGCAGTCATTAAGCTCTGATTCAGGACCACTCAGAGACCACATACGGCCCATTGTTTCTACTAGAGTAAACAAACAGACCAGTCTCATGCACACTCAGAGACACATAGTCCTTTATTTCACTACCCTCAACAGACTGATCGGCCTCATCCCTGAACGCTAGTGATACGATTAAAGCACACGTTTTATTATGAGAGTCTTTAAATGCCTTCTGGACTCATAGAAAATACAGAATTAACTTGGTGCCAATAGTGTTGGGAGTCCTTGTGTGCTTGGCTACGATAGAAACTTCCCACACAGTGTTGTTCTGGCCATCGGCAGTAAGGTTATACGCCATAAATAAACAGTGCAGACGTGTTGGAGTGCAGTGTGTTGCTCTCACCACAAGAACTAGTACTGTTGTATGGCTATACTGCAAATGGTGTGGTAGTGATTTGTTGATTGACTATATATCAATGATCTATAATTACCATCTGCAGAGCAGACAATCTACTTCCTCATATTTAAAAAATGTAAGTATCTCATATCCATTACACTCTCAATATGCACTTTACCAACAGAGTCCTGTATTCTGGTCCTCACTTGACCTACACAGAGTACTGTATTCTGGTCCTCACTTGACCTACACAGAGTACTGTATTCTGGTCCTCACTTGACCTACACAGAGTACTGTATTCTGGTCCTCACTTGACCTACACAGAGTACTGTATTCTGGTCCTCACTTGACCTACACAGAGTACTGCATTCTGGTCCTCACTTGACCTACACAGAGTACTGTATTCTGGTCCTCACTTGACCTACACAGAGTACTGTATTCTGGTCCTCACTTGACCTACACAGAGTACTGTATTCTGGTCCTCACTTGACCTACACAGAGTACTGTATTCTGGTCCTCACTTGACCTACACAGAGTACTGCATTCTGGTCCTCACTTGACCTACACAGAGTACTGTATTCTGGTCCTCACTTGACCTACACAGAGTACTGTATTCTGGTCCTCACTTGACCTACAGTTTCATGTATTCTGGCCCTCACTTGACCTACAGAGTACTGTATTCTGGTCCTCACTTGACCTACAGAGTCCTGAATTTTGGTCCTAACTCTGAAACTGAAAGACAGAGTAAAGATATACTCTGTAAGGACGACACACATCAGACACCAGACTTCCATTTGGCTTTTGGGACAGCAGCTGATGCACTTTGACATCAGAGTCAAAGCCACTTTAGTAAACTGGATGAATGAATAAACCAGAGCAACAGAGAAATCCTCTTGTCCTCTTGAAAGCTCTAAGACACATCAGTCAGTCAGAGCAGAGGGCTGCAGCTTCGGGCTTCTCACATTATCTCAATTCAGTCAAACATGGACAAGCATACTAAATTGTCCACTTTAACAGGGGAGAGAGAGTCAGTTGACTTTGACGTGGTGTGAGCATTTGTTAATATGACCTAAACAGTGATATTCATGCAGTGTATTTGGGATGGAAAAGTATATTATTTGTTGTGTAATCAAGCACTTGGATGTGATTGAGACATTTTATTGAAGTGGAATAAACTTTGTTAAATTAATTTCTGTTACAAGAATACCTCTATCACCCCTTCAGAATCCATGTGTGTGATAACATATGTCCCAAGACTCTGAACTGTTTCAGCAGAATGTTCTGCAATATGGCATATGTTCACCAAAATGGAAATTAAAGTATTATAGCCTATAGTAAGATATACTGTACAGTTAAAGTCAGAAGTTTACATACACTTAGGATGGAGTCATTAAAACTCGTATTTCAACCACTGCACAAATTTCCTGTTAATGAACTATAGTTTTGGCAAGTCGGTTAGGACATCTACTTTGTGCATGACACAACAAATTATTCCAACAATTGTTTACAGACAGATTATTTCACTTATAATTCACAATTCCAGTGGGTCAGAAGTTTACATACACTTAGTTGACTGTGCCTTTTTAAACAGCCTGGAAAATGTCAAGAAAATTATGTCATGGCTTTAGAAGCTTCTGATTGGCTAATTGACATAATTTGAGTCAGTTGGAGGTGTGCCTGTGGATGTATTTCATGGCCGACCTTCAAACTCAGTGCCTCTTTGCTTGACATCATGGGAAAATCAAAAGAAATCAGCCAAGACCTCAGATTTTTTTTTGCAGACCTCCACAGGTCTGGTTCATCCTTGGGACCAATTTCCAAGTGCCTGAAGGTACCACGACCATGGGACGTGGTAAACACCACAGGACCGCGCAGCCGTCATACCGCTCAGGAAAGAGACGCGTTCTGACTCCTAGAAATAAACGTACATTGGTGTGAAATGTGAAAATCAATCCCAGGACAACAGCAAAGGACTTTGTGAAGATGCTGGAGGAAACTGGTACAAAAGTGTCTATATCCACAGTAAAACGAGCCCTATATCGACATAACTGATCAGCAAGGAAGTAGCCACTGCTCCAAAACCGCCATAAAAAAGCCAGACAACAGTTTGAAACTGCACATGGGGACAAAGATCTTACTTTTGGAGAAATGTCCTCTGGTCTGATGAAACAAAAATATAACTGTTTGGCCATAACGACCATTGCTATGTTAGGAGAAAAAAGGGGGAGGCTTGCAAGCTGAAGAACACCAACCCAACCATGAAGCACGGGGGTGGTAGCATCATGTTGTGGGGGTGCTTTGCTGCAGGAGGGCCTGGTGCACTTCACAAAATAGATGGCTTCATGAGGACAGAACATTATGTGGATATATTGAAGCAACATCTCAAGACATCAGTCAGGAAGTTAAAGCTTGGTCACAAATGGGTCTTCCAAATGGACAGTGACCCCAAGCATACTTCCAAAGTTGTGGCAAAATGGTTAAGGACAACGAAGTCAAGGTATTGGAGTGGCCATCACAAAGACCTGACCTCAATCCTATAGAACATTTGTGGGAAGAAATGAAAAGTGTGTGCGAGCAATGAAGCCTACAAACCTGACTCAGTTACACCAGCTCTGTCAGGAGGAATGGGCCAAAATTCATCCAACTTATTGTGGGAAGCTTGTGAAGAGCTACCCAAAACATTTGACCTAAGTTAAACAATTTAAAGGCAATGCTACCAAATACTAATTGAAAGTATGTAAACTTCTGACGCACTGGGAATGTGATGAAAGAAATAAAATCTGAAATAAATCACTCTACTCTTATTCTGACATTTCACATTCTTAAAATAAAGTGGCGATCCTAACTGATCTAAGACAGGGGATTTTTAGTAGGATTAAATGCCAAGAATTGTGAAAACTGAGTTTACATGTATTTGGCTAAGGTGTGTTAGAACTTCTGACTTCAACTGTATTTTGGGATGTGTTGATTTGAGACAAGACAAAGGAGAAAATGTGCGAGTACAACATTTGTTATGTGTAAATTGAGTTTTGACAGGTTAAAAACAACAAATGGGCATGTTGCTTGATTAAATAATGAACAGTAGATCATTCATAAATTCATAAAGCGGAGTACAGGAGTCCATCAAAGTGATTCTTCTCTGTTATCTCTCTCTCAGATGTTTCAGTGCTGAGTTAATTTTCATCTTCGTATTAGACTTCAAATTTACGCATTTTATATTCTTTATCGAAATAATATTTTAATGTAAGAAAGTTTCCCACACCAATTGCCTTTTCTCAACCTTCACTCTGAGGCACTGCCTGCAGTAGCACTTCACTGCCACTAGGAGTGCAGGATAAGAGCTGAAAAAATAGAATAGGAGCTCTGTCCCCTGTGAGAAATACCATGTCCAATCTGCCGCACTGTCAGTGCTACCCATCTGAAGGTAACCTTTACGTCTCTGTCTCCCTGCAGAGTCTGTCTCCCTGCAGGCCTGGAGATGAGCAGAAATGTCATTGTGTGGCTCTATCGTCTGTCAGTCCTTCCTTCCTTTCTCTCTGTGAGTTGGGGAGAAATACCATTTGCACGTGAAGAAGGGAAAAGAGAGGGATTGCTAGGCTACAGAACAGCTCCTCAGGCACACACACATATGCTATCACTGGTGACGCGCAGAAAATGGTGACTTTGGTCCATGCATTAAAAAAGTACTGCCTCAAGGGCAAGGCTTTTTCTCTCCCCTTCTCTCTCCTTCTGAAAGATCTGTCTGTTTCTCACGCAAAGCCTGTGGGCATGTTTAGTGCTTTGTTAGTACACCACGTATTCATCCTCAACATCCCTTCCCTGCATCCCTGAGCAAATCACAGGACTCTGAGACAGACGAGCGCTGCATGGGGCCAGGTGGGATGGGGGGGTTGTAGGGCTTGGGCTGGAGCTAGCTTCCCATGGACATGGAGGGAGGGCTGGTAAAGTCCAGCGCACACTAGGGAGCAGGCAGGCTGGTATTACTGGCTGTGCTGGTTCCTGACACCACTCCACAGTGAGATATGGGAAAACAGATTCACTGCTTCTTTTCCCTGTTTCAGTGATCTCTGTTGCCAAACATTTTCATTTCAAGGAGGAAACATTTTCTCGTCATAAGCAAGTCTTTTACTATTTTCAGCGGCCCTTCCTAGGGTTTTAACACTTACGTAATGTTTACCTGGTCCTAATTTAAACATTGGTCTAACTACTAAGGGCCTAAACTGAATGAAAAACAGTATATAGAAATGTAACTGTGCAGTATATTGAACCACTCCAACCCAGATGTGCTTTACCTGAGATCCTCTTTTCAACAAAAGTTCGAAGCTCAATATTTCAGGCCGGCGGACAGCCGGTCCCTAAATGAACGGAGTTCTGAAGTACTGCAGAATTTGAAGAAAAGATCAGGTTTAATCTGTAAAAACAAAAGATGCTAATCTGTTATTTATGTTGATTACTGTCAGCCCCAGCTGGCTCGGCTGCTTTGCTATTCAAAGAGATGAGAGACATGTGTCCCAAATGGTACCCTATTCCCTTTATAGTGCACTACTTTTGACCAGGGCACATTCCCTTTATAGTGCACTACTATTGACCAGAGGGTTACGATTTAGGACACAAACAAGAGTCTTCTCTCCTTGGCTGGTGCACAGGCAGGCTGTTAAGGTCCTGATTTACAAACTAAATAACCCCACTGGCCAGGCTTCAGCGTGAGGGGATAGTAAACTACAGGGGGACTCAAGTGAAGTGGGAGATTTGCACAAGGTCTCACAGTCTCAGGTCAGAATTAGACATTCATCCATGTTTCTCAAGGGTCAAATTTCAATATCTTCTGAACATAACATTTCAAAGTAGTTAGCCTTTGAACGATACAGAGAAGAAACTAAGTTTAGACATGAATTCTGAATGATTAAGGTTAGGCATTAACTCTGAATGGCTATGGTAAAGAGCAAGGTTTGGGATAGGCTTAAAACCAAAATTGCTGAATTACCCATCCGCCAACCCCGTCCACAACACCTGAGCAAAACCAAAGCCTACTTTAGCAGCACTCTGTGCTGCCCCTAGTGGCCAGTTTCCACGTCATCTCTCGATGTCCTCAGACATGGATGCATGTTGACTACTGACTTGTATCACGGCTGACCTGCCTGGATTTGCACATAGCTGTCTGAGACACTGATCAGGGTTCAAATAGTATTCAAAATCTTTCAAATACTTTATCTACGCTTGTTTGAGCTTGTCTGGTGCAAAGGAACCAATAGAGTAGTCCCAAAAGCACCAACCTAAATCCTTTCCAATCTGGCAATCCAGACATGCTCAAGCAAAAGCTCAAAGTATTTGAAGGATTTGAAATACTATTTGAACCCAGGTCTCTTTGAAACAGTCTTTCCCCTCTCCGCCTGAACCTCCAGTGTCTAGCTATCTCCACACTCTACAGGCCCACACACTGACAGACAGACAAGTCTGCAAAAATTAGAGATTTGATTGACAGCGGTGCCTACTCTGAAGTGGACCAATAGAGAATCAGTGGCATTCGGGAAGAGGACAACACTGAAGCAGTATTATTACCATCAGGAAATAACCAACCAGAGCAAGCTGTGTCTTATATAGTAATGATGTTAATCCTGCAGAGAATGTGTGGTCCATATTCACTCATTATCTTTTCATAGTTCTTATTCTTCTTTTTAACTCAACGAATAGACGTAAAATTCAGGGATGTATTTTTGATTTTGACATGGCAAGTTATACTTGCAATTACATGGGCTCTGACTGAGGTCAAGCTGTGTGTAAAGAAACCTGGCTTGTTCTGTCTGGTTCGATAAACCCCGAGTTGATTAATGAGTTTCCATTGCACCCTGACACAGCAACAACACACTCACACATTGTACCGCCGCGTTGAGCCAGATGGAATCCTACAATGAAGCCCACCACTGAATATGGAACGCCTCTGCAGTGAAAACCCTTGAACGCTTGTGCATCCCAAATGACACCCACCCTATTGCCTATATAATGCCCTACAGCCCTATTGGTCCTGGTCACAAGTAGTGCACTATAAAGGGAAAAGGGTGCCATTTGGGGGGCAGATGCTGTCTCAGAACATTAAAGGAGGCATTGATGCCAATCCCCAGAAGGGTTGACGTTTTGCATATAATGCAGTAGAGGAATCATGGCATAGACAGGATATTCAACGTGACAGTAGCCTACAACATGACCCCGTATATAGCCCGTCCTCTTCTCTCCTGGAAGGACTGTGATGAACTGTAGTACAGCACTACACATCACCAGTACGGTTCTGCTTAAAATACATAGTGTAGAAACAAGTTTGGTTCTAGCCTATTTCTATGTCTATAGGTCGAAAAGGACTGGATAGGTCTAAGGTAATATGGAAACAGATGTATCTAGCTTTGGCTTGCTTCTAGACAGTCTTTTCAGATGTGCACTGAGGGATAGGGGTCAGGGGTCATAATGGAGCAAGGGCTCTGAATAATACAAATTATTATACATACAGTGACTTTGGAAAGTATTCAGACCTCTTGACAAAGTGAAAACAGGTTTTAGTACATTTTTGGCAAAGTTATAAAAATTTAAACAGAAATATCGTATTTACATAAGTATTCAGACCCTTTACTATGATACTAGAAATTGAGCTAAGGTAAATCCTGTTTCCATTGACCATCCTTGAGATGTTTCTAAAAATTGATTGGAGTCCACCAATGGTAAATTAAATTAATTGGATTCAGAAAGGCGTCTATATAAGGTCCCACAGTTGACAGTGCACGTCAGAGGAAAAACCGTCCTGCTAGCTAATATTCAATCACTGGAAGATAAATGGGACGAGCTGAAAGCACGTATACCCTACCAACTGGACATTAAAAACTGTACTATCTTATGTTTCACTGAGTCGTGGCTGAATGACGACATTAAGAAAATCAAGCTGGTGGGTTATACACTGTCTCGTGAGAGGTTTTGCTCGCCTGGGGTAGAGTATCTCACGATAAGCTGTAGACCACACTATCTACCTAGAGTTTTCATCTGTGTTTTTCGTAGCTGTCTACATACCACTACAGACCGATGCTGGCACTAAAACTGTGCTCAATGAGCTGTATACTGCCATGAACAAACAGGAAATCACTCATCCAGAGGCAGCACTCCTAGTGATCGGGGACTTTAATGCAGGGAAACTTAAATCAGTTTTACCTAATTTCTATCAGCATGTTAAATGTGCAACCAGAGGAAGCAAATTCTAGACCACCTTTACTCCACACACAGAGACGCGTACAAAACTCCCTCACCCTCCATTTGGAAAATCTAACCATAATTCTATCCTCCTGATTCCTGTTTACAAGCCGAAATTAAAGGAGGAAGCACCATTGACTCGGTCTATAAAAAAGTGGTCAGATGAAGCAGATGCTAAACTACAGGACTGCTTTGCACAGACTGGAATATGTTCTAGGATTCCTCGGCCGGCATTGAGGAGAACACCACATCCGTCACTGGCTTTATCAATAAGTTCATTGAGGACGTCGTCATTAACTGTATGTACATACCCTAAACAGAAGTCATGGATTACAGGCAACATTCGCACCAAGCTAAAGGGTAGAGCTGCCGCTTTCAAGGAGCAGGACACTATCCCAGAAACGTATAAGAAATCCCGCTATGCCCTCAGACGAACCATCAAACAGGCAAAGTATCAATACAGGACTAAGATCGAATCGTACTACACATGCGCCGATGCTCGTCGGATGTGACAGGGCTTGCAAACTGTTGTAGACTACAAAGGGAAGCACAGCCGAAAGCTGCCCAGTGACATGAGCCTACCAGACGAGCAAAATAACTTCTATGCTCGCTTCGAGGCAAGTAACATCGAAACATACATAGAAGCATCAGCTGTTCCTGTTGACTGTGTGATTACGCTCTCCACATCCGATGATAGTAAGACCTTCAAACAGGTCGCAGAGCAAGATGGATTACCAGAACGTGTACTCCGAGCATGTGCTGACCAACTGGCAAGTGCATTTACTGACATTCTGAACCTCTCCCTGTCTGTCTGTAATACCAACATGTTTCAAGCAGACCACCATAGTCCTTGTGCGCAAGAACAACCTCTTGAGTGTAGGGGGCAGTATTTTGATGTTTGGATGAAAACGTACCCAAATGAAACTGACTCTCTCAGGCCCAGAATCTAGAATACAATTGTC